>NC_142010.1:85694810-85892310 GCF_049901735.1 Notechis scutatus | reverse complement strand
GTCACATATTTCAAAGAATGGGGCAAGAGAAGAACCACTTTTAACATTCAAACCAAAAGGTCATTATGAAATCTATTAGTTAGTAAATCTTACTTATATAAGCATTGTTTTTCATCTCAGAGAAGCTTTTGTTTTATACAAAAACAAAAATATAAATAAGATCATCTCTAGAAATATGCCTGGGTGATATGCTGCGAAGGAAACTCATAATACTTCCTTTAAGAAAGTTACATACAAATGAAGTGCTACTATCTACTCTCAGCCATTAGACTTTGGGGTCATAAGCAGCTGTCTCTTAGTTGATGTACTATGATTGGAAGAAGCGATCTTTCAGATGTTTGGGTTCTGAACCATTTTAGGATTTGGTGTCAATATTTGAAACTCACATGCAACTAATATACTGTATCTATGGATGCCACAACTGAAAAGGCCATCTCTTGTGGCCACTACAATACAATATGTACTTCTCATAACATACTTAACAGCCTCGTTGCTAACACCACCATCACTACCTACCAACTTATTATCCATGGAAATACTACACTGTGAAAGGTATGAGTTCCTAACTGTTAAAACCCCTGTACATCATTAAAACCTTGAAGTCTTTTTTTAAAACAATGTTACTGATTTTTAATGTTGCTTTACCAGTTTAGCATCAAAGTGTTCTAGTCAGAAACGTGTTCCATGTAAGGGCTCCAGCTGCAACTTTGCAATCATCTTTTAGGACCCATTGCATAAATCATCTTTTAGGACCCATTGCATTTAGGATCCCTTGATGTATTGTGAGTAATCTAAATGGAAAATTATCAAAATATGGATCATTAGGGACACTCCTGTTCAGGATTCAGGGAGATCAGAGCTGTTAAATCTGTAGGAGCTGACCAAATGGACTTTGGGGCACTGATGCTATTCTGAATGACAGAGATGAATCCAATGGTGCATTAAAGCTAGGGGGCTTTTTTGTTCTTGTTTTTGTGTAACAGGAGTATACATCATCCAGAGTCATAGACCTATGCAAATCATGAGCCAGCAGTGCAGTCTATTTCCATTTAATAGGATTTCAACCTTTGTTAATTGGCATTGAGACATTGTTCCGACCCCAATATTTCATCTTTTGAATCTGACAGTAAGATTTAGAGTCATCATTGTAGTTCAAGGCCCCTGATGACCAGTGTTTTCATATAGATTTAAAAAAAAACTCAATATTTAAAAAAAATCAGAAAAACAAAATACTAAAATTTAAACAATAATCCAAAAAGAAAATAAGAATCTAATTAACAACATGAATACCACTGATTTTAACTACGACATTGGCAATCTCTAATATTCTCTTATTTTCCCAATATAGGTTCAAAGAAGAAATCCAACTCTTATAAAACAAGCAAAATCACCAATAATCAACCATGCACAATCATATATAGCTAACATTCTGTTTTTGTTCTTGTACAATCATATATAGCTAACATTGTTTTTTTGTCTATTACTTTCAAAAATAGGATGGAAGTGTTTTAAATAAATTAACATTAAAGCACATTAAGTATTTGAATATAAAACATGCCATAAAAGTTTCCTAACATAAGCATCCCTGTAAATTACATTTCCAATTAAGTCACTAATTCAAGTATTAGCATTTATTACTGAACCATAATAAGAGCAACATTGCAATTTCTGCATTACTTTTCAACACTACTATAAGCACTCATTTAAATGCAGAGTAACATGGAAAAACAATTCAATTTCATATTGGTGTTCACCGAAACTGAAAATCTATTTTGATGAGGATCAAATCTATGTAAGTACTTGTATATGTACAGTAGTGGAATCCAACTATATTGTTGTCAGAAAAAAATACCAGATTGTTCAGAAATAGCAAAATCAGATACTAAAACTGAGGAGACTCCTTAAAAAGTCAGCAAAGTAGCCATGATCCTTATGTCAGAATTGTTATTGGAATGCCATTCTTCAGCAAACCAGTTACTATTTTAAAATATGTATTTTTAAGAAAAGGGATCCTGTTGGAAAAGGGATGGAATGAGTAGATTTTACTTCCTTCCTCTGCATGAAAGCAAGTTAAATTGTTAGCAGGTGATTTTGCTGACTGTGCTTGATTATTCCAAACACCCAAATTAAATCACATTTGAAAATTTGCTGTAATTAAATCAGCAGTCCCTTTTTGTGAGCCCTGATTGTACTAAGCGAATGCTCAGATAACACATCAGACAATCCAATTAATAGTTAACATAAAAGAGGTAGTAGCATCTCTGTATTTTTCTTTGAATGTGCATTGGACATAAGGAGGATCCAGAAATTCTGGCAGTCTGTGCTGCCACCTAGCCAAGACGTACCCTCGAATTTACAGTCAATCTGTGCTGAAAAGACTGGTTCTAAACTTATCCCCCTTGGACCCTGTTTTCCTAGAATAAAATTCAAATTAAAAACACAGACGGTGAGTCTCGTACGAACTAGAAAGGGGGCCCTCAAAGGAAACAGACTTCAAGCATACTGAACCAATATCAGACATCATTTGTACTTACGATAAAAGACATATTCTGTGTAGCTGGACCACACTTTATCATCACTGTACTGATTGACAAAAGAAGCCGTCACAGAGGAATTGCAGGCTACCATGTGGAATCCACATTCTGACAACATATCAAAAGCCCGTTCCAGGTGCCTGAACTTCAGGTAGAACCTAGAAGTGTATCTATCAGGAGCTCGGTCTGGGTCTCTGCTTTCATTCAAACTTTCTCCAAAAACTTCTTTGACTAGAGCAATCCTGCCACAAACCAAAATCCTTGGGACTCTTCTGAATTTGGCATCTGCTTGGGTCTCCCTGCCCATGGGGCATGAACCTCTGTAGCCAATGGTAATGAAGCCCCACTTTCTATCCGAGGCCATGAGAGATGAAGGGGCGCATATTCTTGTGTCACTGCTTTGGGAAACCTCCTCATAGTCACTATGGCAATAATCATCAGGGCTTTGCTTGATCTCATCGGGCGTCAGAAGTTTGACCAAATCTGGGAGCTGAAAGTACTCGGCTTCCCTCTTGAGCCTTCCTCGCTCTGGAAAATGGTCGGGCAGGACCACCTGCTTGTCCCTGAGATAGTCCAGGATGTAACGGAATAGGAAGCCATCTCGATCAATGAAAATCCTTCCTTTGGAATCTTTGGCCAGGTCATTGGCTGTCTCTTTTTTGGAGGTGAACATTTTCCAAAGCAGGGAGTGAGGAAGGCCTGTTAACGTGGAGAGGCGAGTGAAGTAAACCTGGCCCCCCACATTCAGTTCTATCACCTCTGGGAAGGGATGTGCAGCAGTTGCTTGTTCTCTAGGAGGGAGGTAAGTTCTGCAGTTTCCACTCAAAGCCATGGTACTTTCAAACCAACCAACCAAAAGTTATGGCAGAGCTCCCACTGACACCCAAGGTTGCAACAAGGCGCCGAGATCCGTTCCCCCAAGGATCTCCTAACATTTAAGGAGCCTGGGATCTGTGGGATGGTAGGGAGGGAAAAATGGAAAGGAAGATGTGGAACTGTTTTTTCCCCCCAGTTTTTCTAGAAAGGATGATCATAAAAACTGGTGGATGAAGAAAGCTCAGGTCACAAGATGCAATCAAATAATCTTCCACTAAAGCCCAAAACAGTATGATCAACCCACGATCCCTGTTATTCACAAGCCTGTTGAATAAGAAGAAAAATAGAAAATCATTATCCCCCTATGCATGGAGAAAAAGATTGAAAGAATAAAAAGCATTTGAGTTACGAAAGCTCCACAAGTCACCCCTTTAAAGGTAACATTTGCTTACTGCATCTTTTTTTTTTTTTTTTTGTTCCCCTTTGGATTTCTTTGCCTGTCAGAAAAGGCATTAACCGATCCCTGCACATTTCATGTTGCCCACGGTTCTCGTGTGAAGGAGATAAGGCTCTCCTTACCTTGGTTACGCTGCTGCATGCAGTTCTTCTGAGAAGAAGCAACAACATTTTCGAAGCAGCTCCAGAAGCAACATCGTGGTTGTGGTAGGTTGAAACTAGAGAAGCAGCAAATCCAAACGGGAAAAGGCTCAGAGAAGATAAGCTGAGTCCATTTGGCAAGATCCAGGAAGAAGTTAAGAGTTAAACCCACACATGCAAAAGTTAACCAGGAAATAGGCACTGAAGAGAAATAGAGCCGTGTTGCAAGAAATGAGGCAGAACAGGCGAAAACAACATTAAATCCCAAGTCAGGATCCTTTAGGAGGGGAGAGAATTTGGTTTTGATGACTTGCAGAAAGCCCAGGTGCTGAGAACACCCCAGGCATCTTTCAGGGGCACCATCCCAGAGCAGTCCCTTTCTCCATCACTCTCCACAGAGAGCCTCTCCTGTCCTCAGCTAGGCTGAGAGTACAAACCTGCAGCAGGTTTGAAAGGCTGCCCAGGGAAGCTGCTCCTGGCGCTTTCACTACCTAAGCTGCTGCTCTGGTTGCTGAGCTGGGTGGTTCCACAGTTCCCAGTGCAGTTCGGATGCTGTTGTTTCAGCAGTGCAGGGAAGAAACCATCCAGGGAAATTGCTATTACATCATCTTAAAGGAATATGGCTTTGAGAAAGCAGACCTGGAGTGGGTGGGACTCATTCGCTCGGCTCTCCCTTCTTCGTCTTTTTTTTTTTTTTTCCTTAAACCGGCTGCAGAAAGAGAAGCACAGCAGCAGGAGATTGCCTCAGACAGCTCTCTCTCAACCGACAATGATTCCCCAGGAAAGCTTACACTGCTCGACCTGATGGATGAAAAACCTCCAAACTCCACATCTTGTCTCTGGCGGCGAGCAGTCGCTGGCTGTGGTCATTCATTTAACTTTTGTCCTTGTCCTAAACCCAGACTCTGTTTGAATAACTTGCTAAACGCTGCCTATCAAACAAGTTTGTTATTGTTCTTAAGAGCAATGCAGAATATACTGAGCTGAGGTGAAGACGGGTTTTGTTTTACAGAAACACACACACACATACTGGGGGGAGCGGGGAGAGGGAATGCTAGCCTTTACGGTTAGAGTCAACCTTGTGATCTGTCAAAGCAATGTAGGATGAGAAAAAAACACCTGAGAGTTAAAAAAAAAAAAAGTCATTTTATTGTGAAGTCAAAAAAAGGAGCCAAATTATGCCTTTGAAGTAAAATATCCCATTCATGTTTACTGAGAAGAAACTTATACACAGCACAATTTAATCCAGGACTACAGTAAACCCCACTGAGTTCAGGGAGGCTTACTCCCAGAAAAAAGCATTGAGGACTGAGTAATATAGAAACAATTAATTAGTGCTACTACTCAACCCAGACTTTTCACTCAAGGCACAAATAACCAGGTTCAAATTATCTGACTTCAAACACATTATGCGAAAACCTAGCTGTCTGGAGAAAACTCTGGGAAAGATGAAAGGCAAGAGACAGAGGACCAGGTTGGGGACTTGATGGCATATAATCAATCAGGGCAACTTAACAGATGGAGAAAAAAAATCCAGCGATAACAATAATCCGCAGCATGTCACATTATGCACTGTTCCAGGATAGCATCCACTCATACATGCATTATAGGTGGATAAAGTTGCAAGGATGAAATGAAGCTGCTGGTTAATAGTTTCATGGCTCCGTTACAGGAATAATCAGGATTACCTAAAACTGTTTCCCCACTCCGCCCCCATCGCAAGCACTCTTGATAAGCTATGACTGCTATCCTCATGATCTCCACACAAATTGGGCTGGGCATAAGGGAAAAGCTGAGCTAAGGCTTCCTTGGGAGTCTGTCATTTTAAAACTCTTTGTTGCACAATGTCAAGCGCAATCATATTTAATTGCTGCTCAGAGGACATTTTTTTATAGGCACTGCAGAAGTGGGGGGGAGGCAGAGAACTAGCAATACTTCCAATTCAATGTATTTTGAACTTCCAGCTTGGAATCCAGGGGATGTTGGCTCAGATTTTATGTTTGCGCCGTTTCAACAGAATCCTTGGAATATTTAAATAGATGCCCTACTGAATGTAGATAATAATTTAGCTATTTGTATTTATTTCATTTGTTAGCTAGACTGCCATAGACCAAACAATATACTTTTCATTTTGATAAATGTATAAAATAATAAACTTAGGTCTCATTTAATTCAGGTTCTATTTTAGCTTAAATAGCTGTGGGCTGGATAATTTTGCTCCAATAAATAAAAAGGTAAATAAACCAAGTTGTTTAGGCAGTCTTCTTTTGCATGTGTATAGTACCACCTGATGGCTTATAAAAGTATTGCATCGATTTAAAAGTTTTCTTTCACAGTGTTACAAAATATGACTGCAATAATATATTAATTTAGTCTGTTGGATTGTGAATATATAATGGACAAAATAGATACTCAAATCAACTTTTTATGTGAGGGAGAATACCAAAGAGACTTAAATCTTGGTGTTCTGTTCACAAATTTTCTCAGAAAAAAATGCAATTTTTTCTGAGAAATATTGCTAAAGACTGATTTGCAAAAATATATTTTAGGGATCTTGTTTTTCTTAACTGCAAACAAGTTTACAACTCATTATTTTAAAATGAGCTAACTGAATTTTTGAAGAAATAGTCAAAGTGGCGTACAATACAAAAGCATTGCTCTTAAAAAGAGAATAGTCAGAGATTCAACACAGACTAAATGCAGAAACAAAACTTCTTTAAAAACAGAAGCAAGGAACAGTAAATATATGCTTTTTAAATGTGTTTTTAATGTAAATAGTTAGCAATTATAAAACTGTTTATTTGTCATTTAAAATTCCCTAATATAGGGAATACTAGGGTAGAAATCTTTAGATTAATTTATTCTAATTCAAGTAGGTGCATGAATAGAAAAAAATGTACATACTGTATTTCCATGTATGTATTCCTAGTTTGATGCTGAAATAATGAGGCTAGAATGAAAACCAGATAACTGGTATCCAGGAGTAGGGTTCAAAAAATTTAGCAACTGGTTCTCTGCCCAGTTGCTGGGTGGGTGTGGCCATGGTGGGCATGACCTATTCAGCCTCCTGCACCACAGCGGGGCGTGGGGGGCATTTTTGCCCTCCCTGGGCTCTGCAGGCTTTCCTCGAGCCTCCAGGAGGGCGAAAATGGCCTCCCCAGGCTCCGGAGGCCTGTTTCTGGCCTTCCCAAGCTTCCAGGAGGCCCATTTTTCACCCTCCCCAAGCCTTCGTGCGAGCACTGCACTTACCTGGGATCCAAAACGAGCTGCATGGAGACTCCTGGGAGGGGTGGCGCAAGGTGGGCGGGGCCAGCCAGTCATCTCAACTATCGGTTCGGCAAACCAGATGTAAAATTAACATTCGGTTCACCCAAACCAGTGCGAACCAGTAGCAGCCCACCCCTGATGGTATCTGTGACAAGATCTAATCTTTTTCCAATTGATTTAGCTCCGCGTTGAATCAGCAACTCCCAGAATTCCAGATTTGTTAAGGATTCCTGGAATTGTTTTTCTAATATATTTGGAGATCAGCGGGTTCGAAGGCCCATGTTGACATCTATTCTCGATCATGGAGCTCATTGGGTGGTCATTCACTTCAACCTGTGTCACAGAATTATTATTTTTGGAAGAAAATTAAGAGAAGACTAACAGAGGGAATGAATCAAGATGAAGTGTTAGTATTGTTTTACAATATCTTGGTAAGACCACATTTGGAATAATGCATCCAGTTTTGGCACCACAATATAAAAAGATGTTGAGGTTCTGGAAAGAGTGCAGAAGAGAGCAATGAGGATGCTTAGGGGACTGGAGGCTAAAACATCAAAATATTGCAGGAACTCGGTATTCGTAGTCTAACGAAAAAAAGAACTAGGGGTGACATGATAGTAGTTTTCCAAGGGGCTGCCACAAAGAAGACAATAGGTTGACCTATTCTCCAAAGTATCTGAAGGCAGGACAAGAAGCAATGGATGGAAACTAACCCAGGAGAGATCCAACCTAGAAATAAAGTGAAATTGCCTGACACAGCTATCAATCACTGGACCAGCTTGCCTTCAGAAGTTGTGGGTGCTCCATCACTAGATGATTTTAAGAAGAGATTGGACAGCCATATGTCTGAAATGGTATAGGGTCTTCTAACTTGATCAGGGGATTGGATTTGAAGACTTTCAAGGTCCCTTCGAACTCTGTTATTCTAGTCCACTCTAGTCTAGTCTACTCATCCTCTAATGACCAGTCACTTAACTAAACCACAGCTATTTACAAGTCATTTTCAGAATTCAGCCCTTGGTCACATAATCACATTTGGCAGCCAGCTCACTGTTACAGCCATTGACAACATCCTGCAGTGACATGGCCTTGATTTACATTTTTTTTTTGCTAGTTTCCAGTTTTTACTTCCAGTTTCCAGCAAAAAAAAAAAAGACATTTGGGGGCATATTCACTTAACAACCCTAGTTAAAAGAGTTGTAATATCGAAGGTGGTCATGTAACATCCTGATATATGACTGCAATGACTTACGACCATAATTCCAAGCTCCATTATGGTTGTAATAATACAAAGACTACCTGTATGCTGTTGACTTGGTGTGCATATACTGTATAAGAATAAGCAATTCTTTTCCAGTGTCTTCTGATTCTTTTCTTGTAAATCCCTCTTATAATCATCCTCCATTCTTTTGGCAATCAAAACCTTGGAAACACACATTTACCAATAGAGTCCCTTATCTGTCCTTCATAAAATTAGGAAGAATAGGCTTCCGATTTGATGGACCAAAGCTTTTTAGAGCTCTAGAAGTAATAACTGTGAATGATTCTAATAAATAATAATCAGCAATGGCCTGAACAGGCAATGAAAATTAATAGGGAGCCACAAACCCTGAACAAGCATGATTTATCTAAGGTATTTATAGTCTTGCTTGTTTAGTGCATAAATCAGCTTACAAATTAGCATATATTAGGAATGTTTTAAAAAACACTATCTTTTGAATTGGACATTCCAGAGAACTCTAAAACATTCATTCACTCTCTAGACTAATCCATGTGTGTTTGGAACATACATGCAATACATACATACATATATTTATATCAAAATTATATGCTACCCATCTCGTTATTCAAAGTCATGCCTATACATTGCTATGAGAGCCAATTACTATCTGTCAACTGTCCAACTAGTGCAAGAAAACAGGAGCTCTCAGGAGCTTTGAATTCCCCAAAGTAAAACTTTATTGGATACACCATTTCGGTACTGAAAAATCAAAAACCAGCTCTGGTTTTCCCTTACAAATACTTGTTTAGTTAAACAATAGCTTCCTTTTCTCTCCCCACCCCGGGTGATCACATTGTCCAATTATGAGATGTCCTTTTTTAATGGGAACAGGTCATCTCTTTCTCAAGCACCTGCAGTGGTGACCTTGATGGTTGCCAGGCTTTCACGATCCACGCATGCTGGAACCATTCTGCTTCCTTATTAGTGACTGCCTAACTGCCACATGACACAGAAGGTAGGTCATGAACCAGGAACAAGGAAATCCAGCAACTCAGCACGTGCTCAGTATAGGGTGATCAAAAAAACCCATGATGCACCAGGTTATGCCAGTATGTGGAAGGAGATGATTGGTCCTCCATATGGGCCAGTATGTGGAAGGAGATTATTGGCCCTGATTAGCAAACAATGTAACTGTTCTTATTACTTCTTGTTAATAAAAGAGCAGGCCCCAAACTGTTCTGGGCTCACTCGCTCGCTTGCTCATTCATTCCAAGGAACCTGGCTCATGTCATTTTTCCTTCTCGGCGTTGTAAGGCCTACCCCATGAGCGGCCCATTAGGTGCGGGATGAAAAAACCCGCATTCTGGTGACCCCGACGTGATCCACTCCAGGGTGCGTCTCGGACCGCTCATCCTTACTCGCTCGAAGGGAGCTGCGCATTCGTCTGGCCTGAAACACGACCACGACTCCGTAAGTATGGGCGGAAAATTCTCTCAACAACAGACGGAGCATCTGAAGGAATTGAGAGAATTAACCGAATCCTCTTCCAAATTATTAAAAGCCTCAGGGAAGCCCACATCCCTTGTTAAAAAACAGCAGATAATTGATCTGCTACGATATATTTGGCTCCATTGTCCCACCTACCCCGAAAAGGGTTCTCTTAAAATTAGCACTTGGACTAAAATTGGCGAATATCTCCATACCAGTCCCCGAGCTCCAATTGGCATTTTAACAGCCTGGAGACATGTTATGGAATGTTTAATGGTCCATCATAAATTCTCATCTCAAAATTGTCCTGGGGATGCCTTGCCACCTCCAAATTATGACGACTATCCCCTTACACACACAGGGCCAACAGCCCCCAACATCACACCTTCTTTCAAGGAGCCTCTAAAGGCCGACCCACCTCCTCCTGCTTCGTGTGTCTCCACTAGGAGAAAAGGGGGTCGTCTAACACAAGCCATCCAAATGGCTCACCAGCAAGGAGAAGTAGAACCAGGGGCCAGCCGAACTAATTACTTGGGGGCGTGGCTACGCAGCTGTCCAGCTCGCTGGAGAAAAGACCCTGTGGGTTCCGGCCCGAGCAGTACGACCCTACCATGGCTCCTCATAGCATTTTACCCTTCATATTATTCCTTTTCTTCTTTCAACCTGTGCTCACTTCACTTTCTGTCTCTCCCGCGGTCATGTTTGCCCCATTCAAAGCTGAGATAATTTTTCATTATAAACTGCCACGTCCCCCTCACGGCTGCCCCATCGCTTGCCTTTTTAAACAAAAGCCCGTCTTTCCTTCTCCCTACACAAGGGAACAGCGCTATTCTAATTTCCGATATTGTTTTCTTGACCTTCACATCCTTTCTCACCCATCTACAACAGGATCCTATTCCTGCCTTGCCTTTTCCACCTTGCCTAACGGCACTCAAATCCAATTTTCCATATCCGCTCAACTCTACACCCCTTACTCCTTCCACTATCCTCCCATTTCCCCCTTCTTTTCTCTTTGGTCCACCCTACCTCAACAAATGCCTGCCATCTCCATCTCGCTGCACGGCTATTGTGATGACTCCATCCTGTGGGATCCACCTGCCAACTTCCGTCAGTGGCTGTCTCATCGACTCTCCTTGATCTGCCACATCTGCAACAACCAGTTTCGCTTCCAACTTTCCTCCTGCCCACCGCTGACGTTACACCGCTGCACAACGGCTCCTACACCGTCGCTGTATGCCCGTGGCTGTTTCCTGAATGCCTCTATGGTTCCTCAGTTTTCGTCAATACCCGCACCTGCTCGACATCATCGCTCGAAGGACCCTCAACTTGCTCATCGCTCCTTCAACATCACCTGGACTATTAAAGATACTTATGGACAGATTCTAAACTCCACTTCTAACTACACTCAATTGGACTCTTATTTTCCTTCCCTCCACTTCGACCTGGCTGAAATGATCCTGGGACAAACGGCATACAGGGAAGAGACTGGATCTCTTACTCCAAATCCTCAATGGGTCCAGAATACTCCCTTTTATGTATGCCCTGGACATGACTCCATTCCTGCTCACATCTATATGTGCGGAGGGGTGGCGGACTGTTTTTGCAAGAGTTGGTCTTGTGTCTCTACTGGACAAATGTCATGGTCACCCCCCTACAAAAATGACTTGATCATAATCCACCGTACTACCGGCCATTATCCATCATGCCACAAGTATGCTGCCCAACCATGGAATCGGTGCAACCCCGTCACAATCACCTTTACAAATGCAGGGAAAAGTAGTAAAGAATGGGACACTGGGGTTAAATGGGGGGTCGATGCATGCTTCATGGCCCGGTTATCATTATGGCAATGTTTTTATATCCAGCGTTATGTTTCTCTCCTGCCCTCCCCTCCCTTAGGACCAAATGCTGATCAGATTCTGTCTTCTTTTCTTCAGCCACTAACCAATCAACAGCACCCTTTGCTAGGATTGCTCTCCTCCTCCTACCAAGCTTTGAATTCTACTAACTCTACCCCTTTTTCCCAATGTTGGCTGTGTGTTTCCTCTATCCCTCCATTTTATGAAGCGATTGGCTCAATTGAGCCCATTGTCAACGCTACTAATGATTCCTCATGCCGATGGAGAAATAGCTCTCTCACTATTACGTCAGTCATTGGTCAGGGATGTTGTCTTGGTAACATTCCTCAAAACTATTCTCAATATTGTGCCAATGCTACTACTGGTAAACATCTCTGTGATTTATATCTCCCACAATCCAGAAATCCGATCGCTGCAGGCTACACTCAGGTCTTTTCCACGGTCAGTGGTGCTAACATCACTCTGCGCCTTAAAGGTCAATATTTTATTCCTGGTAACAATTCCCTTTGGGCCTGTTCTACCGGTCTCACGGCCTGTATTCATGGAGATGAGCTAGTTAAAAGTAATTCATTTTGCATTCAAGTACAATTGCTTCCAAAAATAGATGTGTATACCTCTGATGATTTCATTTCTATCTTAGAGCCTCATCAATATCATTTAAAAGCGAAAAGAGAGATTGTCACTGCTCTAACATTATCAGTCCTCTTGGGTCTTGGTGCTATGGGTGCCTCTACCGGCATTGCAGCACTAGCAGTTAACCAGAATCAACTTCATCAACTCAGTGCCACCATTGATGAAGACCTCAGGCGCATAGAAACCTCAATTGTAGCCTTGCAGAACTCTCTCACATCCTTATCCGAGGTAGTAATACAAAATAGACGAGGCTTAGATCTCCTATATTTAAAACAAGGGGGATTATGTGCAGCACTTAAAGAAGAATGTTGTTTTTATGCGGATAGCTCTGGAATTGTTCTAGACTCTATGAAAGAGCTTGATAAAAGGTTAAAAGAAAGAGAGCTTGAAAGGTCCTCGCAATATGCTTGGTACCAGGGACTATTCTCATGGTCTCCTTGGCTTACTACACTTCTCTCTGCCCTAATTGGACCTATAATATTACTCATATTACTTTGTACCATTGGACCCTGTGTAGGCACTCGCCTACTAAAATTTGTCAAAAAACGCTTAGCTGCTATAGATACTGATATCAATATGCTTGTAAACATGCGCTCTGGTGATAAGGACGAACAACTGTCACTATTGGCTTATCAATCCAAAACTGAGGACGAGTCTGATACACCCCCGGACCAGAGCTATGGTAAGAAACCTCCTTCCCCTGAGAAAGCATCCTTCCCTCTGGCATGTTTGGAGCTCCATGATAAGGTTCCGCCACTGTTCAGTGACAGTGAGCAGGATAGCTCCTAAAAACAAATAAAAACAGAGGAGATGCTGGAACCATTCTGCTTCCTTATTAGTGACTGCCTAACTGCCACATGACACAGAAGGTAGGTCATGAACCAGGAACAAGGAAATCCAGCAACTCAGCACGTGCTCAGTATAGGGTGATCAAAAAACCCATGATGCACCAGGTTATGCCAGTATGTGGAAGGAGATGATTGGTCCTCCGTATGGGCCAGTATGTGGAAGGAGATTATTGGCCCTGATTAGCAAACAATGTAACTGTTCTTATTACTTCTTGTTAATAAAAGAGCAGGCCCCAAACTGTTCTGGGCTCGCTCGCTCGCTTGCTCATTCATTCCAAGGAACCTGGCTCATGTCATTTTTCCTTCTCGGCATTGTAAGGCCTACCCCATGAGCGGCCCATTAGGTGCGGGATGAAAAAACCCACACACGCACACATTGTCAGCATTCTATTTCACCCTTCTCTCCCCACAGTTCATTGGCAAGTTGAAAAGCATTAAGGTTTGAAAGAAGCAAAATGGTTCAATCTTGACATTGTCGTAGTTAATGCATCAGATAGTACCATATGTTCTGGTCCTGCCTTAGGTACCACACCAGCTGGATCATTCTCTCTCAGCCCCAGAAAAAAGTCAATGGCAAGCCTTTTCTGAAATTCTTGCCAAGAAATCTGCATGGACTTGTACAGGCATTGGTTGGCTCAGAGTCATGAATTTCTCAAAGGTACACAAACAGAAAAGTACACTCTCTGCATCCATCATAAACTACATAGCAGAATGAAGATTAACTTAATCTTCAAAATACTATTGAAAGCAGTTTTATGTAGTGTAAGCAAAGGACTATAATTTGGTGGTAGAATATCTATTTTACATGCTGGATGTTCAAATCAGAGTATCTAGATTAGATTGGACAAATTCCAATCTGAAACTCAGGAGAGCAGCTGTTATGTCTTATTGATAGGTCCAACTATAAAATACAACACTTTATTTTATTTATTACATTTCTAAGATTCCAAACCAACCAGAAATAGCTAATGGTGTCCTAGGGGTGATCTAACCTGAAACAGATGTGTTTCATCCAGATGAAATCAAATTTAGCAGAAAGCTATGGTTTCTCATTAACTCTAAACCATGTAATAAAAAAATACAGTACATGCTGCTTTGTTGCAATGGATTTTAATGAAAAGCTGCCTGAAAGTGCATCTGTTACTCACTTTGGCTTCAAAGTGATTCTAGATCCTTTTCCAGTTGTAAAACATCAGAATGTAAGAGGGATTGGACACCTGCCCCATCTAGTTCAGCAGTTTGTTTTCAGAGTGTCCATCCAATGGCACAAGAAAGTCTCCCATTGGATAGATGTCCCAGGCACTCATACTACCAACAAGGCTAATAACCATTGATCCCCATGTCTTCAATGAATTGGTCCAACCTTATTTTGAATACAGCTATGCTGATTGTCAGCACCAGATCTCTAACTAGTGAATTCCAAGTTTAATTACACATTGTATGAAAAAAAATGTTTTTATCTGTCCTGATTCTTTCAAGATTCAATTTCATTGGGTAACCCTTGGTTCCAGGATTTTGTATGCATTATCAACATCATGCACAAATTTGCCCATTCCAATCCTCTCATTCATTCTGACAGAGCTTTGGAAATAGAGAACTCAGACCATCTAACATGAACAAGTTTGGATGTACATGGATAAAGTGATATGATTTATAAGAGGTGATAAATGTTCTTAGATGTTGCAGTGCATATAAATAGAAAATCTTAAGAATTGTCAGGAAATCAGAGGTCAAACAACAACTTTATAATTGTATCCATAATGGTTTTGAAATCATTTGTATTCAACAAAAAATAGAAATCAAAATGTAAGTCCAGTAACAGAGTTGGAAATGAGAAAGTTTTATCTTCATATGGCAGTTTTAATTCATACTAAGAAAATCTAGTGTCTCCATTTAATAAGTTTACTCAGTAAAATACTCAGTATTTTATCATTCTGTTTAAAATTTGTAACAAATATACTGTATTTATTATCCACATTGGAGTTACATTCATTTTATCAATATTTATTTTCTCCATAAACTCATCAGGCTTGTTAACCATAAATTTATATCACTATTGATGCAAGGTAAATCATTTGAAATGTTTATCTTTGCAAAATGAAAAATTCAAGGAGTTCAAACAATATGTAATGCTTCATTTTTTAACAAACAGATCCCATAGTATGAATATTAACCATTCCAATTATGTAAATGGTAACCAGATAATAGACCAAAATCTTGTGCTACAGTTATACTGTACATTTGATTTAAAATGTAATTATCAATGAGCCATGAAACATCATCAGCATAATACAACAATTTGTGTTCCACTCTGACCATCTTAGTAACCAGAATATCTTTGTATTGTTTAATGAAACAGGACAATGATTCCAAAGTCAAATTGAATATAAAGAGAAAGTAGGCATTGTTTTACAAGTTCCATGCAACATCCTGTTCATCAAATAAATAATGCCATTTGTGACAAGCCTAGAATAGAATAACAGAGTTGAAAGGGACCTTGGAGGTCTTCTAGTCTAACCCCCTGCCTAGGCAGGAAACCCTACACTAGGAAGCCTAGTAATGGGTTAACATATTATTCTTACAAAGAACAATATTTAGCAACATTAGCCCTAAAAATTTAAGCTGAACCATATCAATGGCCTTCTCAGCATCCAATGAAATAGTTATCACAAAATCTAATTTTTCTTTGGACACCAAATATGTTCATTAATAATCTTACATTATCCAAGCCTGATGCTCTTTCTTAAGACTGCATAACATAAACTATTTAAGATAATATTGCAGACTGATATCTTCAGTGCAAAATCACTGTAACAATTTTAGCATCAACATTTAACTAAGAACCCTTTGTAGGATCAATATTACATGGCTTCATGCAGGTGTCTTTGTAAACCTCCCTACTTTGCCATTCTGAAGGTAAATATTCAGTATACAGGACACACTTTACAGGAAAAAAAAGAGTTACACAGCAATAACACCAGATGATAAGAAAGTAAATTAATTGGGAAGGGTTGGAACTTTTGCTAGGCCATCTTGAAAAAAGAAATCAAGACAATAAAAGATAAACAAATGTTCTTTTGAATAACTTTCAGGTAAAAAAAATGTTTTTCTTCACATTACAACCAAAGAGAAAAAGAAAAGCATAACTTCACATGTATAATCAGACAGCCAGGAATTACCTAGAGCCCTGTCCAGTAAATTTTGTATGATAGTATCTCCATAGTAATTTCCAATTGCTTTTTATGAACAGTATTTCCACTCCATGGTCAGTCACAATAGAAGGTGTGAGTTGCAGAGAAATTATTGTAGGTGACCTGATCTAA
This sequence comes from Notechis scutatus, assembly GCF_049901735.1. NCBI lineage: Eukaryota > Metazoa > Chordata > Lepidosauria > Squamata > Elapidae > Notechis > Notechis scutatus. The sequence continues at coordinate 85,875,723 of NC_142010.1, read as the reverse complement.
AGCATTCTCAGAACCACTAACAGTTTGAACGGAAGTAAATAACAGTGATGAAACAGTGCCAGTGTTACAAGTTATTTTCAAAGCAGGTTAGTAACTACAAACGCTGAATGAAATGTCTCGGGATTAAAGCTTAGCAACAGGAAAGGATAGCATAATGGAGTGCCAGCGTCTAAGAAGCAGTGGAAAAACAAGTGTCTGAGATGGAATTAGCTGAGGGCAATTCTCTATCCAGGGTCAGCCCCACTTATTTATTTAAATGTAACATGAATTCCCATTCAGGGGAGAAATCTTGAGAAACGTACAGTGAAACAGACTTCAAATGGCCGACAGTTGTAGTACCAATGACTCACAAAAATCCTTTTTTTTTTTTTTTTTTGCACATGAAATCTCACTGGCTAACTGGCAAATCAGCTACTCAACTTACCTAAATGTAAATAATAAATAAATAACAATTATATATATATAATCTGAAAAAAGTTCATAAGGATTAAAAGAATTAAGAAAGAACCTTGTGATAGCAACATCCAGTCTTGGTATGCCCTCCCAAGACAAATGAGGATAGTTTTTCCTTATTCTGCTCTGTAAAAAACAGGGTTTGATGGCATTGGGGTTTAAATGAAGTTGTTATTAAACCTTAGTGACATTCACAATTCAGGGAGGGAGTAGTTTTTGATCCTATGTTTCTTGGATGTATGGTAAGAAGCATTTTATTGGATCTGTGGGCAGAAGGAAAGGTTTATAAAAGATATAAATGGCTTCTAACAATATACTGTTTGTTAACCCACCAGCTGATCATCAGTTGTACAGTGAACATATAAAGAAGTTGAAAGCAGTTCCCAAGAGATCTGTTTCTTTTAGTATAAAATATTAAAATATATGCCATTGACTTTTCCAATATAATATAGACAGACTTTGATTTACAATACAGTTTAAAGAGAAGGTAGCAGCATTTTCATTGTCATTTGATGATTCCTCCAAATGGATTTTTTATGTCATAAAAAATTCCAAGAAGACTCGATATTTTCATGTTGCAAGAGAATTTCCTATGTCTAAGATAAGAATTTTGCATCATGGAGAATGTTTTTTATTTGAAATGATACAAATATATAGAATTTGTGAAATAGTGTCATTGTTCTTGAATGCCAAAATCACTTGAGCATAAGATGATATGATTACCCTTTTGAAGCATCCTGGAACTTGTGTCTATTTTTCCATAAAAGCAGTGCTTGATTCATTGCCAGGGATAAAATTCATTGTTCAATATTTCATTTTTTTAATTCCTTAAAAACAGGTGTAAGACATGAAACATGTTTTTGAGACACATATTTAAATATGTTCTCATCCACATCTAATTATTTGCTGGGATCTGAATAGCAATAAAAAAGTAGAAAACAGATGTTTGGAAATGGTTCAACATCTTTAAGTGATTACTGCTCAATCCATGGGTGACTCATGAATAACTTTTAGAAATGACTTATTATAAATCTAGAAATGTCTGATACAAGAGATGATCTCAGTCCCAGTAGAAAAATGAAATCTAAAAATTACATTCTAATTAAAAAGGCATAAAGTCAAGAGTTTAACTTGACTATAAACTATATTTGATAAATTACTAATTCAAATAGAACAATATCTTGATTATTGACTGTACACTCAAGATATATGACAAATATACAGTATGGCACACCTGTATACTTCTTATTCATCCCCATTGTGATAGCTGTCTGAGATTAATAGTAATCTAAGAATTGCAAACAGAGGATTATTTCTGATCAACTGCTGATTGAAGTTTGTCCTTACTGATAACTATTGATCTGTTACAATTATATCCTATCTTGTGTACAGCACTCAAGGCATTTATAGTGTTCTCTCTTCCCCCCACTCCCCTTCCCCAAGTCTAGAAGATCAATTGTGCTTACAGAGAATGACTGGTACCACTAAACCTCTGCAGCTGAGGGCAGATTAGTATCTGGTTCTTCCCTGTTCTGGTTTAACACCCTAACCACTACCCTATACTGGGTCCTTAGATAGGTGAGATGGGGCAATAATAAGGATTGGAGGGGAAGAGGGACCTGGGAGTAAAAGCAGAATCACCCAAAGAAGCTTGCAGATACATCAGGGACTCTTTGAGGAAAAAATTATTAGTCAATGGACCATCATTTCCCTATGCATGTCCTAGATTGTAGTTGGCAATCTTTGAATAATGTGCTGGGGAACTCAATTCGGTACTCTTCTCCCTTCCTTTCTTCCTTCCTAGATCAGCTTCAGGCCATTTAGAGAAGCTTGGGAATAAAGGAGGGTTTGGGAATAGCTGTTTCCCAAGGAATGTAGACAAATTAAGATTTCTGTTACTCAGTCTTAGACTATCCATCACTACCACAGACAGACAGAGAAGCTCTTTTAAACAGAAGTAGGCTGTACATACTGTAACAACCAGTTTGCCAAAAATGTGAGCGCATGCGTGCACCCCCTTCATCAAGATCTTCATCAAGAGACTATTTTTAGTTATAGTTAAATGCAATAATAATTATTGACATAGTGAGGGATAAAAGACTGCTATGATTTTGTATGATACATAAAACATGCAAATTTTGAATCCAAAATTTATCTTCTGACCGACAGTGGAAGATTGAAAAATGTATTAAAAACTGAGCAAAGTAGATTACTCATGGGATATTCTACATTATGAATCATAAAGGGAACATTAAAAAATGCCCACTATATTTTGTTACTCCAGAAAATTCTACAAGCTCAAGTTCCATATATTATCTAGTAACACATGCCCCTGAAGTTCTTATATAACAATTCCAGTTATTTCTGATAATCTGCTAGAATAGGGGTTAGGTTTCAGTAACTAGAAGGAATTCCCTGCTCTGCCTTATAGAAATTTTATTTAAAGTCTTGGAACTCTCATAAACTCATAAATAAAAGATAAATAATTCTTCTATCTCCCATAAAACCTGTCCACTGCTATGCAAGTATTGTTGAAGTGTGATTCTACATCCAGTCAGCCTTATAAGGTTTCTGTTTCCTTGAGTGCCCTTTTGACCCACTGTTCTTCTTACTGTTTGCTTTTCTAACCTCCATAAATTGTACCTATAACCAGAACTGATACTAGCAGAATGAAAATCCAGCTCATTGGATTGTTTGCTTCCTTATAATTTCTTTCTACGTGCAGAAAGCTTATTTTAGTCTATATTTCTAGTAATAAATATAAAGCACTGAAAGCATCAGCTTTTATTTGAATATCTTATCAGAAGCAATATTATAAACTCAACTAAGTGATAATCCCAAAGTAACAAGACAATGTGTGAAGTGGAAAACCAATGAGTCTTTACAATGAGCCATAGAGTGGAGATTTTCACTTTTGAGGGCTATTGGGCACATTTGGAAATTTTGAGTACATGTTGTGGGCACTCAACACAAATTGTCCTTAAAACATTTTCTTATTCATACTACATCAGCCATGGGAGGTATTCCCAGTGTTGTCAGCTCCAGTAATTTCCCTTTCTGCATGATCTTCAGTCTATTCAAGGCAGGTGGATCTATTTTCAAAGCATTGGACATTGTCAAAATTAAGGATGAGGCTAGAGGCTGCCAACTTGCTTTATAGCATGCCAACTTCCCTTCTGCCTGGCAAGTGCCATCTATTAACACTTTGTAGTATGTTTGGAAATTTAACACAGAAAGAGAGCAACAGGCACAATTATACAGGAGATAAAAAGTATACCACAGCCTAAAACTATCAGATATCAAGTTCCAAAGATCAGGGTCTTCTTTTTCTTCTTCTTCCTTTTACCATTTCGGGTATTGGAGGTGGGGGGAATCAGGGAGATCACTACAGATCAACAAAAGCTTTTCTACATATTTGACTGCCCTTCAGATCACAGCTTATAGCTACCAAAGCTATACCAAAGCTATATAAAATATTTATATGAAATAATATTTATATTTGTATAAAATAAATTTGTATATACATGTTTATATTTATATAAAAAAATATCCACTTTCCCCCTTAACATATTCGGATAATATATACAAGCTGAGGTTATATTATTATTTATAAATATAAATATATATATATATATATATATATAAGCGGATCTACAAGGAAGGACAGGGTTCCAGGGAAGAGGCTGAAACCCTCACTAAGCATGTTGAACTAGTTCCCCCCGCTCGTGTTTGGCATCCCCATCCCCATTGGAAAGTTTGACCATGGAGATGTGGGGGGGGGGGAGAGAGAGAGAGTGGCTTCCGCTAGGAAACGTCTGTTGCGTTCTGCCGCTTCGCTTCCGCAACCCGGAAGTGGTTCCTCTTGGGTCTCTGACACGTAGCTTCCCCGAGAGCGGGATAAAGCGGGGAGGAAGAAGGGGTCGCTCCCGACGGCGCCAGGAGGGCAGGTGAGGGGGAGTCGTTGCCTCGCCGGGAAAGGTGGCTTCCGAGGAAGGGGAGCTTCGGGAGAGGGGAGTTTGTCAAGAGAGCTGACGCTCCTTCAGAGAAACGTATATCAGGCAGAGAGAGAGAGAGAGAGCATCTTCCTTCGCTTCTTTTCGCCTTTTTTTTTTTTTTTTCCTGGCTGCAAGGACGGGATTTCGGAGTGCGTGGCTGAAATGCCCTAATATTGCTAGTGGTCTCTCGAGACCCAACGTTGTTTTTTTTCCCCCCTGTTCTCCGGATCCCGTGTTTCTCGTCATCACCGGGTCCTTTGCCGTCCCGAAGCTCTAATAGCAATACCACTTAGACTTATATACCGCTTTATAGTGCTTTACAGCCCTCTCTAAATGGTTTTGCAGAGTCAATATATTGCCCCCAACAATCTGGGTCCTCATTTTACCCACCTTGGAAGAAAGGATGGAAGGCTGAGTCAACCTTGAGCCTGGTGGGATTCGAACTGCCAAATTGCGTGGCACCAACACTTAACAGATGATAGAATACATTGAAAAATATATAGATCTTAATATAGTAATGTAGGTTCCGTTGGAGTTGGTACAAGTGGTCCTTCACTTACCGCAGTTTGTTGAATGACCATTCAAACTTAAAACATCACTGGAAAAAAGTGACTTATGAACATATTCCACACTTTAACAACCGTTACAGCATGCCCCTAGAAATATGATCAAAACTCAGGTGCTTGGCAACAGACTCCTATTTATGACCTTTGCAGTGTCCCAGGGTCATTTGATCCCCTTTTGTTACTTTCTGACAAGCAAAGTCAGTGGGGAATCCAGATTCATTAACAACCGTGTTACTAATTTTACAAGTGCAGTGATTCCACTTAACAACTTTGGCAAAAAAAGGTAGTAAAATGGGGAAAAACTAACAAATGTCTCACTTAGCAACCAAAATTTTGGGCTCAGTTGTGGTAAGTTGAGAACTACTTGTACTTTCCATAGGCAATTTGAGGAAAATCAGATGCTATATTATAAAATGTTGTGGTCCTTTTTCTCTTTTTAGCTAAAACTGGATGCACAGCAGTGCAAGTATCTTAAGTAATTTAGTGTTTGACTGAACACATTTTTTCCATAATATTGTGTAATTTACTCTTGGTGATTGATAGATGAAGATATTCATAGAAGGGCCATGCTTTGAGTGATTGTTTTTGAAAATAGTAACAGAAATATTTATTTTACAGATAGCAATGTCTGGATTTGATAATTTAAATACAGATTTCTATCAGACAAGTTACAGTATTGATGATCAAGCACAACAATATGGAGGAGATGCTGGAGGAGGAGCAGCATATAGCAAGTAATTTGACTTTTTTAATTGTTTCAAATAGCCAATATTTTATTGTCTGATATTTTTATTTGGCTGGAATGTTCGATTTTATTTAATTTCTGACAATCATGCCACTTTTATATCTAAAGGATTTTATTTATTTAGATCACATTTCTCAAAATAACTTCAATCTACTGGAAACAAGAAACTCCTAAGATAAATTCATAATGCAGATCGGAAGAATTTCAGAAAATGGCTGAATGTAAAAATTGAGTCAAACAGCAGCATTCACTGATGTTCAACCAAGATTACTTATAACCTGTTGAACTTGGTTAGGCTAATACTAGTCGGATGTTATGTTAATGCATATTGAATTATTCTTTTATACAGCAAGTATGAACTGCTACAGAACTTCTTAATATGTGGCACACTTACCAAATAATGTACCTATCATTAGTTTATTGATTCAGATATTTGAATCTGAAGTTGCATGGGTTAATCATTCTTCAGTATAAAATTTGTCTTTAAATATACATCATTGGTTACTTGCAAGAAAGTTTTCTGAAAATACTGACATTGAAAACTCCTCTTCCTTAAGTTTGGCAATGTCCCTATATGTCACAATAGATACATGGTGAGCTATATGTCATAAAACCTGAAGTATATGCTAGTATCAATTATTTTATATGGCAGCAGATGGGAAAGCAAAGTAATCATCTTGGAAGAAGGACTATATTATAATATTTGAGTTTTACTTGGTAATAATTTGACAAAGATGTTGGATAAGTTGGAAAGTTATAACAAATTTAAAGTGAGAAATTGTATTTTTTCATATTAGAAAGTAAGGTAAAATAAATGCATGTAATTTTAATCAGAATTATCCTGTAAATAATTTTGATATGTTGCAATCATTGATGTTTTCTTTATGTAAATAATGTTTATATAAATATATTCCATTAATTTTCTTGTGGTGAAGAGGGCGGCAAACAAATTTAATAAAAAGGTTTCTTCAGGAACTATGTAGAATATTTACAGTTTGTGTCAATGTGATAATCAGTGTACAATGATGACTTTTTTATGGAATAGGTACTTTGGGGCTTAGCTAATATTGTAGTGCCTTAAACTTGCATCCGTGGCAAAGAAAGATTCTGTTTTTCATATGATAAACATTTAAGTTCTCTTTTCTGCAGGCAGTACAGTGGCTATGAATATTCTCAGCAAGGTGGATATGTCCCTCCAGAGATGATGCAACCTCAACAGCCATACACTGGTCAAATTCTTCATCCAGCACCAGCATACCCCCCACCTTCATCACAATCTTTCTATGGAAGCAATTTTGAGGATGAACCTCCGTTACTAGAAGGTTTGATTTTTATTCCTTGCAGAATTTCCATGTCAGCCAAAATACATGATCCAATCTACAAAGGAGTAATCATAGCTGATGATGAAGTTTGTGCGCATGTGTGTATGAAAATGTAAACAGCAGTTTTTAATATTTAATTTTGCTTCATTCTTGGCATTTAATTTCACTTCATTTCTTTAGCTAGCATGATCCTTTAAGAGAACTAAATAAAGCAACAAAAAAAAACAACTCCATAAGAAATTGAGATAGGGTGACTTTTTACAAATTAAGATGATTAATGCAGCTAGTAATATACTTGGTCTCTGACCTTTGGTGATCTAAGAGGATCTCCAATTTAATACAGAAATGTGGATCCACTTCAATTATCCAAGGCTCCTGCAAAGCCCTGAAGATCTCTCTTGTTTCAGAAGGAATGGGACAGACTGGGTTATGAGCCTTTTTTCTGATACACTTTTTATGTTTGTGTAATTGGTTTAGTAGTGTTTCCTGATCTGGGTGGTTGATCATTTTCTGTTGTAAATTGTTGTTATTTGAATGTTCTGCATTTTATAATCCACATGGATGCAACTATAATTGAGAAGGACTCTTAAATTTGATTAATCCATTAAATCTGTGTTCTTAATTTGATCTACAGAACTAGGAATAAATTTTGACCATATCTGGCAGAAGACTTTAACAGTACTGCATCCATTAAAAGCTGCAGATGGCAACATTATGAATGAAACTGATCTAGCAGGACCTATGGTCTTCTGCCTAGCCTTTGGAGCCACTTTATTGTTGGTAAGATTTCATTACTATAGATATAGTCCTGTCAGTTTGAAAGTTACAAGTTTAAAGCAAACAAAAATCAGGACTCAATCATTTAAATATCAGTAATTTATAATGATACACAGGGATGAATATAATTTCTATTGAAGAATGTGAATTACAGTCTTATGGTCATTATTTGGAGCCTTGTCCCTGATTCACAAAGTGAGAAAGACAAGAACTGTTGCTGGATATTCCCATTTACTACACTCAGACTAATTTAAAACGGGTCCCCAACCCCCAGTCTGTGGCCCGGCGATATATAAATTCTCATAAAAATATATATTTTTCAAAATGCTGTAGGAAATTACAGTTTCCTTTTCCCTTCCCTCGTCACTCCTTATCACCCATCCCCTCCCACTTGTGACTGTATGATTGTAACTTTGTTGCTTGTATATGTACGATTTATATTGACTGTTTCCTAGTATGATTTCATTGCTTATTGTACCCTATGACTATCATTAAGTGTTGTACCTTATGATACTTGATGAATGTATCTTTTCTTTTATGTATAGTGAAAGTATCTGCACCAAGACAAATTCCTTGTGTGCCCAACCACACTTGGCCAATAAAGAAATCTATTCTATTTGATTCCTTCTTTTTTAAGTGATTCAGTGTTTTTATATAGACTTAGGCATTAAGGATACATCACTGGGATTACTTTTATGAACGATACTCCTTAAAAATACTTAAGTGGTGCTTCATCTGTTGCTTTAAAAAACTAGCTTGTAGGGATGCATAGCTATTCAAAGACGAGAGGAAGCTTTGGAGGAGATGGGGCATACTTACTGCATCTATCAGCACTTAATTAAGGCACACCTCATTAAAAAAGCATTCAGGAGACAGCAACAAGGTTTACTAACTTTTTTGTACTTTATTGTGGTTCTCTATTATTTTCCTGAAATCATGGTGGCCACTGAGCAAACACAGGAAATGGCACAGTGTTATTAAGGAGGTGCTGACAAATTCAGCAACCACACCCAGGCACCTGCCAAAATACCTCTTCTACTCTGGATCCAAATAGCTGTACTGGTTCATTAGACATATATTTGTATTGTTGGTATTTCTATCTAAACTTGGTTGAATTATATAAAGCAGTGGATTGGTGACATTAATTTTATGTGGGAAACCTATTTTTTAACTAATGTAAAAAAGTTTGAAACATTAATGTGCAATAATATGAAGATAATCTTATTTCTAAGGTTTCAAAAATCTTCATTGTTACTGAAAAAGTATCTGGTACTCACTTAATTTTATTTTGTATGCTTCATTTGTCTCTGCAAAATCTCTTCCTAAAATATATCCAAAATGTTAATATATTTTTCCCTCTCTCCCTTTGTTTTTTTTTTTAGGCTGGAAAAATTCAGTTTGGCTATGTATATGGAATTAGTGCAATAGGGTGTCTAGGAATGTTCTGTCTCCTGAATCTTATGAGTATGACAGGTGTCTCATTCGGTTGTGTTGCAAGTGTCTTAGGATATTGTCTTCTTCCTATGATCATACTTTCAAGCTTTGCAGTTGTATTTTCCTTACAGTAAGTAATACCAAAGACCATTACAATGCCATTTAATAATACCGTATATTATTGTTCACCATAAAAAATGTACTCAAATGAATGTGAATTTATGTAGAATTATAAAAAAGCTTTACTGTGTATAATTTCAAACTGAATTTGATTTCTGGTTTTTTTTTTTTTAAATTTATAGAGTGCTTATATTTTTGGTCCTATTTGCCTGGAAAAGAACACTTTTTAATCAAATAATAATACTGGAAAAAATATTTGAATTTTTACTCTTTTTTGCAATCTGTTATCTTGCTTATAAAGAAAACATTTTAAAGCATATTTTGAAATTCTACCTCTCAATCCAAATAACAAAATGTAGCCAGTGAAAAAGTATGTGATACTGTAGCACTTTCAAAATGCAAGTACCACAGACATTTTAGTTTAAAACTATGGAATAGTATTTCTCAGCACAATATTTTGTGTTGGATCTTTTAGTCAGAAGTGGGCAGTCTGGTCCTGCAGATGTGTCCTTTCCCATTAACAAGGTTTCCTATCCCCTCTCATTTTCTTGTTTTCAAAATAATTTTAATCATAAGTAAATAAGAAACTGGAATGCTGTAGCACAAAGTACAATACAAGCTTCTATCATTATTTTTTTCTTTGCAACAATTCCCTAACATTTTACATTAGCCAGGAAAAATTATTTAGAGTGACTTTCTAAAGTGGGTGAATTTCTGAAGCTTATTAAAAGGAAACTATCTGATTTTACCAAATTCAGAACAAGATCATACTTATGCAATTTAACACTCTAAAGTGTTACACCCCCCCCCCCCCCCCCACCCCCCCCCCCCCCCCCCCCCCCCCCCCCCCGGGTCTCCTAATCCCCCCCCCCCCCCCCCCCCCCGGCCCCCAAGCTGAACAACATTCAGGTATATATATATTTCCTCATGTATACTGAGATCTATATAAGTACTAGTTCTGTGGCAAAAAATGTATGCTTATTAACAATCTCTAGGTGGAGCGTTTGAACATTTGAATTAGGAATGTTAACAACAGTTTTGGCCGTATATATTTCAGAAAATAATGTAGTGCTTAACAAAAACATTTGAATTAGGAATGTTAAAAAGTTTGGAAAATATGTGTGAAAACCTGTATAATTGGATAACACACTTGGAATGTATCCAATGTAAAACTGTTCTGATATATATAAAGTTATGTGATACTATCAGCGCTTGATTCCTTTCCTGTTATTGTTGTTTTCAGAGGCATGATGGGAATTATTCTTGCTGCTGGAATTATTGGATGGTGTAGTTTTTCGGCCTCCAAGCTCTTCATTTCAGCCTTAGCAATGGAAAGACAACAACTTCTAGTAGCATATCCCTGTGCTTTATTATATGGAGTCTTCGCCCTCATTTCTGTGTTTTGAGCTGACTGTCTTAATTACTGGACTTAAATGAGCCGAACTGAAAGCTTTTACTTGGGATGCTTAAACTGGGACCAGAAATCAACTGTTGGGCTGCTGTCTTTAAAGATTAATATTTGAATTATTGTCTGGAGCAACAATAACAAAGTGTTCTTTTTGTGTTTCTTTTTATAGGACTCTTAAATACATTTTTACATTGACCTATAAAAGCTTCAGCTTTCAAACAAGCTAATTATGCTGTTTAAAATGTAAAACTCTTCAGTCCTATAACCTGCAAAACATTATTTTTGAAAATTTTTGTAGTTCAGAAATTTTTATTGACAAAAGAAAGTGAAATCATTAACATGTTTTCCCACAGTAATATACAGCAACAAATTTAAATGACAAACATTTCCCATTTTATCAACTTAGCAAAGTAAGAACATTTCTTATAATAACATTTAATCTGAAAGCAAACACAAAATGGATCCCATATATAATTTTTCAGCTTTTTTATTATCCTCCAATTCTTTTTCTTTGCAATCCAAACGTCTGTCCAGGCTCAAAGTTATTGTGTTTATTTCATTTTATATATACAGTACTTTGTAAATAGTTCTGTCATCTTATATACCTGTGGGAGAGTGCTTTTTATGCTAAACTTGAGAATTCCAGTAGTTCACCAAAAGGTTGTTTTAGAAAATAGCTTTGACAAATATCAGTACTGCAGTCTAGTATAGAACACACAGATTAAATTTTCTCAAAATGTTCTTACAACATTTTTCCTTTTAGTAATTTCCTTTACTGTAATATTGTCCACTACAAAATTGCTTAGGTATTTATTTGAATAAAGATTTATTCCCACTGAGCCAACATTGTTTAAATTATGATGTAGTACAGTCCATCTTAAATTTAAGCAGCTGTAACAACTACAGTATCATGGTCATCAAGAAATATTGTGTTTGGATTCCAGCCATAATGACAAAAACAAGATTTAATTGACATGGAAACCTTGTACACCATTAAAAAATGTGACAATGACTTATTTTAATGTTAGGGAATAACAAAGTGAAATGGCTAACATATGTTCTTTGCAAGCTTATTACAAGAGTAGATTTTTTAAAGTATCTCATTGAGCAATGCTGGTGAACAAATACAGCATTCTTTGGTTCTTCCAACTGCCCCCATTCCCATCCCTGAGTTACTGCAGAGCTCTTCATACGCTGTTTTCACACATGAGTTGTTGACTTACCTATTAAATGCTTATAAGAAATTCAGACTTCTTTACACATTCAGATTTCTGATATTTGTATTATAAACTACATTCCAGATTTTGCCATTTTTCCCCCTATGATATTTAATTGATATGATTTCACATGCAAATGAACTATCCTGCTGCCCCAATTGTTGGATATTTTGTACCATGAGAAACAGCTTCGTTGGGCTTTGCTATATAAAGGCAATGTTGGCAAATAATGTGGTTTCTCTTTATTATTGCCTCTACATACTTAGAATTCATTTATAGCAGAACAACAGGATAGAGATATTTGTTATAGTGGTTAAGGCATCATGCTAGAAACCAGGAGACTTAATTTTAGTCCTACCTTAGGCATGAAAGCAAACTTGATGACTGTGGCCCAGTTATTCTCTGATCAGCTCGCCTCACAGGGTGGTTGTGGGGAAAATAAAAATGTTAGGTATGTTCACTTGAACATTGGGTTGGACTAGAAGATGCCCCCCTCCCAAGATCCCTTCTGATTCTGTTAATCTGTTAAATAAAATGAACTCACACAGAGAATGAGGTTCTGCAACACTTAATTGTATAAAATCTACCCTCAATGTTGTGATAGACTTTTGAACCAGTACTTTTCATGAATGGCCTTGGGACTCTTAAAAATGTAAGATGTTTCAAAAAATAACAGTGTTGCTTGAATTTAATAGTGTATTTTTTAAAATGGCAAAAGTTTTAGATTTAAATGGCATGCCTACTGAATCTTCTAGGATAATTCTATTTTGTATCATGTTGCTTTTGAAAAAAAAATGTAGCAGTGAGGACCTTATAATCAGACAAATGGGATTCTAGCAAAAACTATATAGCGTATCTCCAAGATTGGATACTTTATAATTTTCAGTTCAATAGGCAATGCAATTATTTTTTTAAAGGAGGATTCCGATGGGATTTAAAATAATAGATGGATTAGCATAATTTGTCTGGGCAAATTAGTATGAAGCATTAGATTTCATATCAAAACATATTGAAGTGCCTGCTTTTCTGAAGGAATTAGCACTGCTTCTGCAGAGAGAACTCTGGGTACTATTTTAGAGTTTTCAGATGTCAAGCATACCAATAAGGTCAAGCAGGTAAAATGGACTTAATTTAGATTCATTTCTTTATGAAAGCTCAATAAAACTTTCCAAATGTAGCAATCACTCAATAAATGAAATGGTCTTAATAATGGGTGATTGGTTAGAGGTCAGGGGAAAAAATGATGAGTGGTTCTCGTTACAAAACAAAACTAAAGACTATGATCTTTTTTCTTCAGGCATCCAAGTTTTCAGATTGGCGCATATGTTTTTTAACTTGCTTCTAAATTTGTGCAAAGCTGTGAAGGTGGGCTGTGCCCCTTGAAGCTGGTACATAAAATAAAATAGCCCCACCTCTGAGTGGGAAGTGAATCAACCATACTTGTTTCAAAAACCAAAGTCATCCAACTTGAAGAAGCTTCACTAAGGACTGGAAGAGAAGGCTGAAAAGTCAAAAGCAGGCTGTGAGGTAATGTGAATTGCTTGGTTGAAGGGACGCATTCTTTGTCACTTTGCATAGATAATGCAGAATTAGGGATGAACAGATAAGTGACAAGAAGCTGCACTGTGAAGCTGTAGGAGATAAAAACGGGGTTGTAGGGAGAGAAGCTGGAAAATTGATCTGAGAAAAATAGGCAATTTATTCCTTATTATTTTGACTAATTTCCGAGGGACGGAAGCATCAAGACCTCTGAAAAGACAACAAGGACAAAATTTCTACAAGCTGTACCTTCTCTACCTTCTTTGGTGCTGCACAGATAGGAGGGGCATGTAGTACTTGTCACCAATGACACCATCCATCAAAAGCTATGTAACTGCTGTGCAGTATCCTGCCTTCTCCATCACACTTTAGCTCTGAAAGCACCCCGCCAAGATTACCACTCTTGAAATTATGGTGTTCTTATGGAGTCTTCTGGGAATGTACCGAGATTCAGAGTTTCAATTACAATCTTAATAAAACAAGAGTACAAAACACAGGTTTGCTCATAACGGGGGGAAATTCATAGGAACATGAGAAGCAAGCAAAATGCTGATTGGAGTTTGAGGGCTGAGACTACAGTGAGTAATTTAATTCAATGTTTTGATTCAAACTTCAACAGAAACAAAATTCAACTCAACCCCCTTTGAAGTCAACAATTCAAAAGCAAAAAAAAAAAAGCCTATTATGATGCCATAAGCAATTATAGCAATTCCATGTGTCCTTAAGAACACAGGATCCCATTTCTGGAAGATCAGTTGCATTAGATCTCAGTCCTGGGGCTCTATAAGTGCTAGTTATTTATATCCATTGAAATGTATTGTATGTATACTTTACTTATCAAAATTATTCTGAAATGATTCTCCTCCCAATTTACAGGACATGAGCATCGGGCTACTTTGGAAACATTAATTTTCATCTTTGTGTTTCCCAAGAGGTGAAGTTTTTCTTTTTCTTTTCATTGGCATTTGGCTACAAGCCTACCAACTAAGCTGGAATTTAGTAGGAATTAATTTTGAATAGGTATGTATAGGATGATATTCTTGATCTAAATATAATTGCAGAGAGTATTTTAAAATAATACATTGCATTCTGATGATTGTGATATATCTGCCCCAAAGTACAAAGTTATTCATTCTGTTTTAATGAAGAACATTATCTGCTCAGGGATCACAGTGTTCTGTGTTTGTGCAACTAAATTACAGTGATTACTTTTTCAAATAAGAACTAATCATATTCCAAACTGTTCTAATAGATATGAAAGCTCAAATTCTTTCCTGAGCACATCTGCTTCTCATCCTAAAATATTGTGCTATTATGAGATATATTAATCAGCTCAACTTTACCTTAACTTTGGACTTTTAACAAATGAATTAAAGAATAATTTTGTGGCTAGCTTGCATAATGGCTAATTTAAAGTCCCTTATTTAGGATATATACACTGCTCAAAAAAATAAAGGAAACAAAAATAAGACATCCTAGATCTGAATGAATGAAATATTCTTATTAAATATTTTGTTCATTACATAGTTGAATGTGCTGACAACAAAATCACACAAAAATTATCAATGGAAATCAAATTTAGCAACCCATGGAGGTCTGGATTTGGAGTTACACTCAAAATTAAAGTAGAAAAAAACACTACGGGCTGATCCAACTTTGATGTAATGTCCTTAAAACAAGTCAAAATGAGGCTCAGTAGTGTGTGCGGCCTCCAGTAGTGTGTGTGGCCGCCTGTATGACCTCCCTACAACGCCTGGGCATGCTCCTCATGAGGTGGCAGATAGTCTCCTGAGGGATCTCCTCCCACACCTGGACTAAAGCATCCCCCAACTCCTGGACAATCTGTGGTGCAACGTGGCATTGGTGGATGGAGCGAGACATGATGTCCCAGATGTGCTCAATTGGATTCAAGTCTGGGGAACGGGTGGGCCAATCCATAGCATCAATGCCTTCGTCTTGCAGGAACTGCTGACACACTCCAGCCACATGAGGTCTAGCATTGTCGTGCATTAGGAGGAACCCAGGGCCAACCGCACCAGCATATGGTCTCACAAGGGGTCTAAAGATCTCATCTCGGTACCCAATGGCAATCAGGCTACCTCTGGCGAGCACATGGAGGGTTGTGTGGCCACCTAAAGAAATGCCACCTCACACCATTACTGACCCACTGCCAAACCGGTCATGCTGGAGGATGTTGCAGGCAGCAGAATGTTCTCCACAGCGTCTCCAGACCCTGTCACGTCTGTCACATGTACTCAGTTTGAACCTGCTTTCATCTGTGAAGAGCACAGGGTGCCAGTGGCGAATTTGCCAATCTTGGTGTTCTCTGGCAAATGCCAAATGTCCTGCACGGTGTTGGGCTGTAAGCACAACCCCCACCTGTGGACATCAGGCCCTCATACCACCCTCATGGAGTCTGTTTCTGAACCGTTTGAGCAGCCACATGCACATTTGTGGCCCGCTGGAGGTCATTTTGCAGGGCTCTGGCAGTGCTCCTCCTGTCGCTCCTTGCACAAAGGCGGAGGTAGCGGTCCTGATGCTAGGTTGTTGCCCTCCTACGGCCTCTTCCATGTCTCCTGATGTACTGGCCTGTCTCCTGGTAGCGCCTTCATGCTCTGGACACTATGCTGACAGACACAGCAAACCTTCTTGCCAGAGCTCACACTGATGTGCCATCCTGGATGAGCTGCACTACCTGAGCCACTTGTGTGGGTTGTAGACTCCGTCTCATGCTACCACTAGAGTGAAAGCACCAGCAGCATTCAAAAGTGACCAAACCATCAGCCAGAAAGCAAGGAACTGAGAAGTGGTCTGTGGTCACCACCTGCAGAACCACTCCTTCATTGGGGATGTCTTGCTACCTGCCTATGCTTTCCACCTGTTGTCTATTCCATTTGCACAAGAGCATGTGAAATTGATTGTCAATCAGTGTTGCTACCTAAGTGGACAGTTTGATTTCACAGAAGTGTGATTGACTTGGAGTTACATTGTGTTGTTTAAGTGTTCCCTTTATTTTTTGGAGCAATATATATGTATATGTATATGTATATGTGTGTGTGTGTGTGTGTGTGTGTGTGTGTGTGTGTGTGTGTGTGTGTATATATATATATATATATATATATATATATATATATATATATATATATGTATATGTATATGTATATGTATATGTATATGTATATGTATATGTATATGTATATGTATATGTATATGTATATGTATATGTATATGTATATGTATATGTATATGTATATGTATATGTATGTTTTCTTAAGTTTTCGCGGGTACTTACATGTATGGCATTCAGCTTTGTTCGGGTATTTTCCCACGTCATTGTAGTTGTGCTTTTAAAGTTGTAGCAACGTTTCGGCAGAATCTCATCTGCCATCATCAGGCTTCTGTATAGTGTTCATCTGTGAGTCAGACTTTTACAGTGGTTTCAGATTTAAATTTGGGGCAGCCTATTGCTGTGCCAGAATGGTTTTTTCTTCATCCTGATTGGTTGGGAGTCTTGGTCTGTGTTTATTGGTCTTGGAGTTTGCTGTGTTCTGCTTGATTGGTGTTTCTAATATCTTCTGTCTGTTTTTTGGCTCTTTTTGTATCTTGATTGGCTGGCAACATTGTGTTACTTTATTGGAGGCCTTTAGTGCAGCTTGGCTCCGGGTAAATGGATGGCTATCATTAGTTAGGAAGCTAGCTTTCATCTGGGTGCCTGGTTGGGGTATGTTTGAGCTGGAGGTATCAGGGGGGATCTGTTTGTGCCCAGGTGTTTGCCTGGCTTGTGGTGTGGAGATTTTTTTGTTTGTGAGTGCAGGCTTCCAAATGATTGACAGTCTGGTGGAATCATCTCTGGAATCATCAGAGAAGCCATAGAGATTGAAAAAAGACCAGAAAGCATGAATAGAAGAGATGATTCCACCAGACTGTCAATCATTTGGAAGCCTGCACCTTAATGGGGGGGCAGCCACTCAGATGACTGAATTGATCAAGATGGAATTAGGGCCCCATCGTGAACTCATACACTTCATAGTGGCCCCCAGGATGTCAGAATCAATCATACTGGAACTTGCTTGGTTAGACAAATGGGCCCCGATGATCAAATGGGAGGATGGATTCAGAAAAATCCTCATTGGACCGGGCCCATTGCCCCCTCTTCCACCCACTACAAAGCCACCAGTCAGCTTGAACCCAGAGCCTGAGCCAGCATCCATGGCATCCCACCTTCTCCCAGATAACCCCCAAGTACCCGACCAATACAAAGATTTGGCTAAAGGATTCAGTGAAGAAGAATGTAATGTTTTACCTCCCCATTGAGCCACTGATTGCACCATAGAATTAGAGCCCGGGGTGAAATTACCAAAACCAAAGATGTATTCCATGATGCCTGCTGAAATGACCGAATTAAGGAAATACATCAACAGCAATTTGGAATGAGGTTTTATTCAGCCTGCCAAATCAAGACTAGCCGCCCCCATGTTGTTCAAGGAGAAGAAAGATGGTGAGTTGATATTGAATGTTGACTTTAGAGGCATGAACGCCATATGTGTTAAAAACATGTTCCCTCTCCCCCTTATGAAGGACTTATTTAAGTCAAAGGGCAAGATATTCACCAAGCTAGATCTCAGAGAAGGTCCGTATCAAAGAAGGAGATAAGTGGAAAACTGCCCTTTATTGTCCAAACGGATGCAAGTTATGTAGCAGTGTCAGCTGTTTTGCTGCAAAAGGACTCTCAAGGCCAACTGATGCCTTGCACTTATGTGTCCAAAAAGGTGACAGACACAGAGCGAAGGTGGGCAGTCTGGGAGAAAGAAGCATTTGCCGTATGATGGGCTTTGTTGACTTGGAGGCATTTTCTAGAAGGGGCGCCAGAGGCCTTTGAGGTATGGACTGATCATAAGAACCTCGAGGCTCTAAAGACCCCCTAGGAGATTATTGCCCAAACAAGTCCGCTGGGCCCAACATTTCAAGCAATTCAACTTTAACATTAAATATATCCCCGGAGGGAAAAACATACTGGTGGATGCTCTGTCCAGGAAACCTCAGTTTGACAGCCACCAAGAGAAAATAGTACAAGCCTTAATTTCAGAAGCTCTATCGGCAGGCCAAGTGACCACTCGAGCCCAAGCCATCCTTTCTATAAGACCAAATATTGCAATCGGCCACAGTGTAATCTAGAATCAAGAATTTTTCTGAATCTCATAATGTGTTTCCCCCTGTACCATTAACGGTCTAGGGGGAGCGATTGGCAGAGGTCTTATCATTGATGTAGTAGCTGGTTTTAGTAAACTACAATGGAATACTGGATGAATTTTCCCCCATATTCGAGGAAGACTTAATTGGACAGTGATCAGATTGATTATCTTTGAAATTGGGAATGGACCCAAGAATTTTGGACCCATCTTCTTACTGGGCAGTTTCAACCTAAGATACTTGTTCAACAAATATACTTTGTCCCCTACTTTAAAAGGCAGTTGAAGGGATCTATGCTTATCCGCCTGTTTTTTATAATTTTTTGCAGCTTCGGTCAAAGCTTTTTTTGTATCTTCCCATCCTTTGTTTAATGAGTTCATCCATTCTGTTAGGGACATGGATGAGGGAGGTTGTCTAGGTAACTCTGGCATTGGGACAAAATCCATTCCAGTGTTGATTTGGAATGGAGTCAATCCCGTGCTGCTATGTACTGCATTATTGTAAGCAACCTCTGCAAAAGGTAATAACTCAGCCCAATTTTCTTGTTGATAATTTACATAGCATCTAATGTATTGTTCAATCATGGCGTTAGCCCTCTCCGCTGCTCCATTACAAGCAAGATGGAAAGCTGAGGATAACCCTTGAGAGGAACCAATGGATTTCAGAAATTCCCTCCAAAATTTTGCGGTAAATTGTACCCCTCTGTCTGATATTATTCTACGAGGTACTCCATGATAGATATGTTTCATGAACACCTTTGCAAGTTTTTTCGCAGATGGAAGTCCTTTGCAGGCTATAAAATGGGCCTGCTTAGAGAATAAGTCAATTATAGTCCAAATGATCATATTCCCTTCACTCTTAGGTAATTCAACAATAAAGTTCATTGCGATCTCTTCCCAAGGTTGGGTTGGTTCAGCGACTTGTTGCAGGAGGCCAGGGGGTTTTACAGTTCGGTGTTTCATTGTGGCACAAATTGAGCAACTTTTTACATAGTCCTCGACATCAGGTTTCATTTTTGGCCACCAGAACTGTCTTCTCAGTAAATGTAGAGTTTTTAGGAATCCAAAGTGGCCTCCCAGCCGGGAGTCATGGCTACGCTTTAGAACCAGTAGTCTTAGGGTTGTGGGTACATAAAGCTTAGTCCCTTTCCAAGCTAGTCCATCATTCATTGTCAACTCAGTTTGATGGTCCAGGAACCAAGGATCAGTCAATAGGGCCGTTTTCAATTTTGCAGTCAGCTTATCTTCCAGGTGTTTAGGGTTGCGGTTGGCTTGGGCTTGAGTGGTCACTTGGCCTGCCAATTGAGTGTCTGAAATTAAGTCTTGTACTATTTCCTCTCGGTGGCTGTCAAACTGAGGTTTTCTGGACAGAGCATCTGCCAGTAAGTTTTTCCCTCCGGGGATATATTTAATGTTGAAATTGAATCGCTTGAAATATTGGGCCCAGCGGCCTTGTTTGGGCAAAAATCTCCTAGAGGTCTTTAGAGCCTCGAGGTTCTTATGATCAGTCCATACCTCAAAGGCTTCTGGCACCCCTTCTAGAAAATGCCTCCAAGTCAACAAAGCCCATCGTACAGTGAATGCTTCTTTCTCCCAAACCTTCGCTCTGTGTTTGTCAGTTTTTTGGACACATAAGTGCAAGGCAGCAGTCGGCCTTGAGAGTCCTTTTGCAGCAAAACAGCTGACACCGCTACATCACTTGCATCCATCTGGACAATAAAAGGCTTGGTTGCGTCTGGGTGCTGGAGGATGGACTCAGCTGCGAAGAGGCATTTTAAGGCCTTGAAAGCTTTCTGACAGTCCATAGTCCAAGCCAGGGGTTGACTTAGCTTCAGTTTGGTGGGTGATGTGCCCATTTTTAATAGCTCTGTCAATGGGAGGGCAACTTCAGCAAAGGACAGAATGAATTGTCTATGGAAGTTGGCAAACCCCAAGAAACTTTGAAGTTGTTTTCGGGTTCTGGGGGGTTGCCAGTCCAGCACCACTTTCACCTTTCCAGGGTCCATTTCAATCCCCAGGTTGGATATTCGGTATCCTAAGTAGTCCAGCGACTCCTTGTGGAATTAGCATTTTGAGAGTTTCACATATAATTTGCCAGCTAGAAGTTTTTCTATAACTTGTTGGACCAATTGAACATGTTCTTCCATGGTTTTGATGAAGATAAGGATGTCACTCAGGTACACAAGGACCCCCTGATAAAAGTGAGGGTGTAGCACCTCATTGATGAGCTGCATAAACACTGCAGGAGCCCCCTCAAGTCTGAAAGGCATGACTTTGAATGGGAAGCTAACCAGAGGGAAGTTAAAAGCAGTTTTCCACTCATGTCCCTCTTTGATGCAGACCCGGTAGTAAGCTTCTCTGAGATCTAGCTTGGTGAATACTTTGCCCTTCGACAGGTGGTTCAATAAATCCTTCATAAGATGGAGAGGATACATGTTTTTGACGCATACAGTGTTCACGCCTCTAAAGTCAACACACAATATCAACTCACCATCTTTCTTCTCCTTGAACAATACAGGGGCAGCTAATCTAGATTTGGCAGGCTCAAAAAAACCTTGCTGTCAATGTATTTCCTTAATTCGGTCATTTCAGCAGGCATCATGGAATACATCTTTGGTTTTGGTAATTTCGCCCCGGGCTCTAATTCTATGGCACAATCAGTGGCTCGATGGGGAGGTAAGACATTGCACTCTTCTTCACTGAATGCTTCAGCCAAGTCTTTGTATTGGTCGGGTACCTGGGGGTTATCTGGGAGAAGGTGGGATGCCATGGATGCTGGCTCAGGCTCTGGGTTCAAGCTGACTGGTGGCTTTGTAGTGGGTGGAAGAGGGGGCAATGGGCCCGGTCCAATGAGGATTTTTCTGAATCCATCCTCCCATTTGATCATTGGGGCCCATTTGTCTAACCAAACAAGTCCCAGTATGATTGATTCTGACATCTTGGGGCCACTATGAAGCCTATGAGTTCGTGATGGGGCCCTAATTCCATCTTGATCAATTCTGTCATGTGTGTGGCTGAGTCCCTCCCAATTAAGGTTCCATCCACTTGCTCAAATCTGATTGGGCATTTTAGCAGGTTAGTCTTTATGCCCAATTGTTCAACGATGAGGAGTCCGATAAGACATCTAGAACACCCAGTATCAATGATAGCTTCTAACTCCCCAGCCTCCCCCCTGTTTGGTACCACTAACTTGACCTTAACTGTAAAAGGTATGATGGGATCACTCACCATTAGGTCATCTTCACAGGTCGGGTTCTCGGGGATGTGGTGTTGGTCTGGTGGTCCGTTGCTCCCATCTGCGCAGAGGGGGCTTTCCCAGCTGTGTTTGGTGAACCCACCCCTGGTTGGAGGTCTTCCTTGATTCTTCCGACCTCTAACAGTTGTATTAGGCTTCAACTGCGGAGCTTGTGGTACAGTCTGCTGCCCTATGACTGGCTTGGCCACATTGATAACATTTCAGCACCGTGGTGGGTGTTTTGGCTGGTCTGGTTGGCAGTCTCCTCACCACAATTCTCTTAGTCAGGGGTTGCCGGAAAGGGGCTTCCTGTGTGGGTTGATGCTGCGATCTAAGTTGAGCGATGCAACATACCAGGATTGTAAGGTCTCTGGGATTCCCCTAATTTCACAGGCTTTCTTTACTTCTGGATCAATGGCTTTTTAAAAATAGTGTAAAATCACTCTTTCAGGCCAATCCATGAGGTGGCTTGTGACCCTTCTAAAGTCCCAAATGAATTCTGACAAGGGTCACTTGCCTTGCCTCATTTCCATTAACTTCTCTTCATTCTCTACTACCCTGTCTGGATTTTCAAATCTGAGTCTTAATAATTGAATAAATCTGGAAGAAGGCAGAGCCTCCTCACTGACGGACCATAGATCACGACTCTCTGCGGCTATGGTCCATGCTCTTTCGTTGGAGAGCCCCGATTATTACAATTAGGGGCTGAAGCTGCCTTGGAGGGGCAGTGGAATAAGGGGAAGCCGCAAACCAGGTTGAGGTGAGCCGCATCTCCCCCCCTGGGCTTGGTCTTTTCCCCCCCAAAGACGACTGCAGCGGTGGTTTAAAATGGCCACCCCAAAGAGGAGGACTCAGCTGGATTAAGATTTGTGCAGGAGGGAAGAAAGAGGTGGATAATATCTGAACTGGGACAACTGGGCAATACAACTAAACAAAAGTACCCCGGGATTAAGGTAACATGGAATTTTTAAGAAAAGAAAAGTGAGCAGCGAAATTACAAAGGGACAGGGGGGAAAAAAGAAAATATTTTTGACAGCTAAGCAGGACTTCAAACCAGGAAAGGAAGAAGCTGGAACTAAAGATTTAACTAAATTGGACTAAAATATTCTGGGAATAAACAGGCATAAGATAAAGCTGGATTTAAGATTGTCAAAAAATAATAATAATACAGTTTACAAATTGGAGACTGGACTGTGCTGGAATATTGAGGTTCGAAAAACCCTAAATAAAAAAATAGGGGGAAAAGGTGAAGACTTTGTATAATGGAGAGTGCCACCTTTTGACAAAAACTTGAGCTCAAACAAAAGGGAAAGCATCCTGTTTCTGAATGAACTTGTGTGGATATTAAAGAAATATTGAAACAAAGTAAGAATCTTAGAAAGTGAAAGCAGAACCAGAATAAAGAAAAAAGCAAGGAAAGACTGACTGTGGGATTGATTGATGCTTTTGGTATAGACCCACGGCTGGAATACTGAGAACTTTAGAAAATCGAAAGAAGAAAGAAGGAAAGTAAAAGTGGTTTTTTGTTTTTTTTGGGTGGACTTTAACGATCATAAAATATAAGAGTGTGTAATGATGATATCTCTTCGGGAATTAAAAATGGAACTTAAAAATATGAGAGAATTACTACAAGAAAGAGGCAAATCACTTTGCTCTGTGTTAGAAAAAACGGAAATGGCGATTGAAGAACAAGAAGAAAGAGCTTCAGAGGAGGAGGAGTCAATTCAAGGAGAAGACATTTTAAATAGACAATGAACACAAAGAACACTACAAAGAAGTGGGGAAAGGAGGAAGGTTAAAAAGTAGAAATTTAAGAAGGCAATCAAAGGGGGAATACCTGTGAAGTCAGGAAAGGCAGAAAGACTCAGCAGAAGAGGGGAAAGGAAGATATTAAGAAAGACAGGGATATAAACTGGAATGAGAAAAGATATGGGGAAAAGAGGGGGAGGAGAAGCAGTAAGAAACAGGTACATGAAATAAAGAAATACGGAAATAGTAAAATGTTGAAAAGAAATTGTTTTTTCAGAGATAATGGTTGATGAATTAAAAAGGGGATTCTGCAGGGTGACAAGGGGTAATAAGAATATTTCTGCAATTAAAAATATTTAGAAAATAGGGTAATATAGATACTGATAACTCTTATTAAAAATCAAGGGGGGAAAATATGCTGCGGAATCCAAATGAAAAGATGTAATGATTATTATTGTAACTTCTTAAAAATAATGGTTTATTGGGAATCAAGATGAGGGAATAAAGGTATATTTTAATCATTGAGGTGTCACACTCAAAACAGTAAAAGGGGGGAAACCTATACTTGTTTTTTTTTAGTGTTAAAATTTGTATTAATCTAGAATTTATAAAAAGAATGTGTAATGGAAAGGGAATATGACAGACTAAAGAACCAACTAAATTAATAAGTTAATATAGACTATTAAAAGCAAGGAGAGACATTGGTAACTTTTTATTATTATTATTATTATTATTATTATTATTATTATTATTATTATTATTATTATTAGGCAAACACATATTGTTTATCTTTATTTTTAAAATAAATATTAAAAGATTATATTTGAAATAATTGAAATGAAACAAAAAGACGTTTTGATTGAGATTAATGAAAGAGGCTAGAATTAATGTGTTTGTTTCTCTCCTTATTGAAAATTTGGAATGGAAAAGATAATAATAGAATTAAGCATGCATATATGAATGTATAATTGCTGTCCTATTTGTATGTAAAGGTGATGACCCGGAAATATGTTGTCCACTAAAAAGAGATTTTTGTTTTTAATGTGAAAAACTGAATAAAATTTGTTAAAAAAATAATAATTGAATAAATCTGTTTACATCGTATAATTCGGGGGCTTGTTCGTTGTGTAGTTAAGCATCCCCTTCATTCATCCCATTTGTTATGGCCATAACCAAATCACGCTTTGTGGCATATTGATCTCCAAATTGTTCTATATGGGATTGAATTTGAGTGACGAAGTAATTGAAATGTTCATGGCGGCCATCAAATATGGCCTCAAAGGGTATTCGGTCCAGCCTGGGTCATGGTTGCAGAGGTGCAACATGCCAGGCCCCTGCAGGTTGTACTTGAATGGAAGGAACAGGCAGGGTGGCGAACGTAGGCTGGGTAGGCCCCCTGTATCCTGGCTGGGTGGTGCCTCTCTGGAATAGGGGTCCCTGTGGCCTTGCTGCCAGTTGGGGCTGTGATTGTGGTTGCCAGAAGGAAGATGGGTGTGGCCTGGTTCCCTGGTCGGGTAGAGGGGATGTGGCTGCTGTCTGGGCAACCCCCCTTCAGACCAGGGTTGTGTTGGTGCTGGCTGCCATTGGCATTGAATCCATCCCTGGCCTGGATAAAATCCCCACCCTGGAGGGATACTCTGTGCAGGGGGCAAAATTCCTTCTGGAAAATGAGGGGATTGCCTCTGTGGCT
Source organism: Notechis scutatus (assembly GCF_049901735.1). Lineage (NCBI taxonomy): Eukaryota > Metazoa > Chordata > Lepidosauria > Squamata > Elapidae > Notechis > Notechis scutatus. The sequence continues at coordinate 85,850,284 of NC_142010.1, read as the reverse complement.
GCAACATACTTCTGTTAGTTAATGCTTCTTTCTGGCTTTCTCCAAGTGGCACCTGTATAGTCTCCTCATTCCTCACAATACTTGGGTAAGTGAATATGGGTGGTCTCAAGCTTCCACCCATCCAAATAGACTGGGAGACCAAACCTGTCACCTTTAAATTCTGGAACTATTGATGTAAATCTGCTTTTGATGGACTTCTAGGAATAATCTGGGGGTTGTCTTCTTGAGAGAAATCCGACCCCAATTGTTTCTCTTCCCTCCAATCTGACAGAACGGACTGGTTGGGGATCCCCCTTCTTTCCCCACTCTTAGAAGATAACATTTGTTGCCTATTCATTCTCTGGCACTTCATCTCTTCTCTGGGATTTCTCAAAGATAATAAGCAGAAGTTCAGCCAGACTGTTTTCTGAGATGATCTGGCCATGGAGATTTGTAGATATTCTTGTATCTGCATCAAACACAAAGTGAAAGTTTCAACCAGGGCTTCACAATAAAGCAGTAACATCTATCTTCTTTTCAGAAAAAAAAGTGAAATAAAATAGGAGCTGAATTTCTCCCCTTTTGCTATTTTAACTGAACACACAATATACTGATTCTTATTTTCTTTTCTTTGTTTGAACCTATCTGAAGAAGTCTTCTCTTTACTCTTAGCATCTTTCTTTATTGGTCACAAATTATTGATTTGATATATTTGATGCCACCCTGGTCATATATCATATTGCTAAAAATAGCTGATGCTTTCATGTTTTATCTCCACCCTCTGAAGGAGAAGACATCCTTTGCAGATGTTGTCTTCTCACAGTTGTTAGGGTTTTTAACTCCCATTCTCTTATACTTCTTTAATGCAAAACAATGCAATTTGTGTTTTAAAAACATCATCTACTTTTCTTCTTGGCTGGTTGGAAAGTAATATACATTAGCAGCAGTGCTGCTTTATTCCACCCTCCATTAATTTTAACCAGAATGTTCTCATTAAGACCACCAAGTTCATTCCTTTAGATTTCTGTACAGATGTTAGTATTTTTTTTTAACAAACAATGCAACTCTTTCTCTTCCTTTTCTATTGCTTCTCTTCCCTTTGAACAAATTGTATCATTCAATTTCTGTATTCCAATCATGAAAATCATCCTACCAAGTCTCAATTATTGTCTACAATTATTTTCATGATTGGAAGTTTTAGATTATTGTTTTCTTTCATGTAATAAAAATTCAAGGTCATCTTGATTACTTCTCATATGCTTCAGTTTAGTACCGAGACAACAAAGGACATGATTGTTATGAGTCAACCTTCTTCCCGATCTTTCAATGAGTAATTTAATAGAGTCCTGTTTGCTTACTCTTTCACTTATACTTGAAGCGTTTATACTTATCTGAAATTCCTACTTCCGAATTTTCACATTCAACCCTGAAATATTTAATTTAGACCCTTTCTGGTCAAGTATAATATTTTGCCCAATACCATTAACTCTATTAATGAATCAAGACTTTCCCTGCGGTAGTCTTAATTCCATTTCATGTTTTTTTCTATGGATCAAGAAGGATGATGACTATATCACCTGAGCCTCAAGGTTCTTCAGCTTCTTTCCTTGATCACCAGAGACCAAACTGAGACATTTCTAGCACCATCATTTATCCCCAAATATGGAAGCCAAAAGCCAACCTCTGCAGGCTTTGTAAGTCTTGACAGCTGTTTCATAAAATCCCTGATCTATGCCCCTGTATTGGAAAGCAACGGTTTCACATGAGAAGAGGGCTCAAGCAGGAAATTAACCTGGACTCACTGAATAAATACAAGAAGGCTGTCCCCTACATGCCTTTGAGCCTTATTTAGTCTTTCCCAGACAAAAGATGCCAGTGTGGGAAAATTCCTATATTATTGGTAGTAGCTATTTTGAACTCTACACACATGGGCCTGGTTGTTTGCACCTAGACACCTTGAGAGATAGCACACTTCACAAGTGAATGGGTCCAATCTGACAAATTCATTTCTAATCCTTATAAAAGAACGTTTATATTTCCTATAATTCTTCTCGTTAAAGTCTAACAATACACCTTTTCTCAGTCCCTACTTTGGAAGGATGCCTGATGAGGAGTATTCGATGGATTAATCCCACAGCAGACTATCTGCTTCAGGGTTGAAGCTTCCTGTGGGAAATTTCAGGTGAAGTTTGTTAATTTGTGGTTAGACTTACTAGGGAAGTTGGAGGAAAGGATGTACAGTTATATATTCAAAAAGCTGGACAATATTTGATTTTAAGGCTATGCTTGCCAGACAGAGGACATGGCATCCTTTTGCCAGATGTCTAGTAAGTCTACTAAATTTCAGAAACCAAATAGTTTGTTGTTCATTTAGCACAGAACTGAAGCTGATGTAAAAATCCACAAATGTCAATCACTATAAAACAGTAATGGCTCCTCATACACAAATTCCCCCACAGCTATTTTTATTAATATTAATGTTCCAGTTTTAAGGCTTTATTGATCCTGATGGGCCTACCATGTCAGCAAACATCATCTATTTCCGTTAAAAAATGAAACCTAACATTATAGGAAGTTATCATCTAAACCTCCAAATCCTTTTTTAAATTTTTTTTCATGGCAGTTGGCTGGTTTCACCTGCTCAGCAAGTTCTAACGTGCTCACAAAAAGGGTGTTTTTAGATTTTTCATGATATAGAGGAAGAAGACATGAACTTTCTGGCTTAGGAACCTTACTTCAAAATCAGCCAGCACTAGAAGTCAACAACTTCCAACACTGTCTGAATTAAATCATTCCTTAACAACCAAATTGAAGATTTGAATTGAATCTTTTTTTGTTCTTTGATCTTGAGGAATGAAATCAATTCCCTAGACCAGGGGTATCAAATTCAAGGCCCGGGGGGGGCATATCTGGCCCGCAGAGTGCTTAGATCTGGCCTGCGGGGCCACCCTGGAAACATCAAAGACCAGCCTGTGGTGTATTTGCCAACTGAAAACAGAGCTCACGAGGGCTGCATGTACCCTCCCCCCGGCTCTGTTTTCACTGACAGAGGGTTGCAGGAGGCCATCACAGCTGAAAATCGAGTTTGGGAGCCCATTTTCACTGGCAGAGTGCTCGGGCCACCCCAGTGCCCCCCCAACACAAGTGATAACATGCTGACTACACCCACCCTGATCACATCCACCCCAGTTTCCTGAAGTCAAACACAATCCTGATGTGACACTCAATGAAATCAAGTTTGACACCCCTGCTGTAAACATTTTACTTTCCATGGCATGATGATCAACAACAAGATTAAGCATGGGGTTCTATTCCATTCCTTTCCTCTTTGTGACTTCTGGACCTAAAAGATTCAATAGAGGCTCTCATAAAACAATAAAAAGAGTTTTTTTTCCCCCATGAACTTTCTATTCTCCCACCAATCCGTGGCACTACGTTCAGTTCTTTTCCATAAGATACTTTGGCGTGTAGAAATGAGGAACATTCTCTAAGAATTGTTGAAGATCACTTCATGTCACTACCGGCTTGTCTATTCTGAGGGGTCTGAATCAATACACCCTAACAAAAAAAAATCTGTTTCTCTTCTCCTTTCCAAAATCTAGTACAGATCAACCATTGTTCCATTTATTCTTCTAATTCCATGTGAAGGTATGAAAAGCTTATGTATAAACCTGAAAGAATAAGTATCTACTCTATGCAAAAGAAAGCTACAGCAATCCATTTCAATTGCTATGTGCTAGTTCTCCACTGGGTGGACCTACAGCATATCTAATTGAATTTGCTTTACAATTTATTCATTCACAAATGAAACCCCAAACTAACACAGCTGATACTAGAAAAAGATTTTTGTTCTTTTTCCATCCAAAATTCATCAAGAGGAATCAGTAACGGACCTAAATTCACAGCTTCAGCAATCCGGGCCACTGTTTCCTGCAAAACACAAGGGAGTTATTTTAATCATGGTCTTTCAAATTAGTACAGATACGATGACAAGCCTGAGTGAATTGGGTAACCCTGGTGATGGGCAAAACAATCAATGCTGCTTCATGGTATGTGTGTCCTTAACGTTTCAGTTTTACAGTGTAAGCCAATCTTCCTACCTCTTAAAAATAATTTCAATACTACTGTATTTTTTTTAAAATCTCCTCCAACCTTCCTCCATTCCAGATTCTTTTCTCATATGATTTGATTTCAAGAAATATTTGTTTCTATTTAGACATGACTAGATAAATATATTTTTATTTATTTTCTTTCCTTTTTCCTAAGATATCCCCAAATTCACAAAGAGCTAGAAAGAACAGTAATATCTTCTATCCATCCTATATAATCTCTCACTGTATTACTGTGGTCCATACACATCAACAATCACATTCAACTTATTTCCTACATTACTGTACTAAAAGAGAGAGTGGGCTACAAGAATTACCATTGCATAGTCCTTTGAAAATATGCTGAATTTCAAATCCTACAGCTCCTGATAGAAGTTAATGGAAAAGTTGATTGAGTGTTAGTTCAAATTAGTGAAGGTTATATCGACATGCCAACTCCTGCAAAAGTACTTTTTTTGAAACTGCCTTTTTGACATCACAGGGAGGATATTTGTGAATGAAGACAGAAAATTAAGTTCTTTTCAGAACATCTTCTGTGTTGGGAAATTACTCCTTTGATTGATGGACTGATGAGCAGTGAGATTTGCCAAGAAAATATAACAAAACCCTCATGTCTTGGAAAAATCCATAGACTGGCATTTGAAGAAGACAAAATATATTTTTCTTAGAATAGAATAGAGCTGGAAGGGACTTTGGAGGTCTTCTAGTCCAGCCCTCTGCTCAAGCAGGAGAACCTATATAGTCTCAGACAAGTGACTATCCAGTCTCTTCTTAAAAACCTCCAATGATGGAGTGCCCACAATTTTTGAAGGCAAACTTCCACTGGTTAATTGTCCTCACTGTTAGGAAGTTTCTCCTTAGTTCCAGATTGCTTCTCTCTTTGATCAGTTTCCAACCATTATTTCTTGTTCTGCCCTCTGGTGCTTTGAAGAATAATTTGACCCCTTCTTCTTTGTGGCAGCCCCTCAAATGCTGGAATACTGTTATCATGTCACCCCCTAATTCTTCTTTTCTTTCGACTAGTCAGACTCAAAATCTGCAGCTGTTCTTCATATGGTTTAGTCTCCCGATCTTTGATCATCTTAATTGCCCTTCTCAGAACTTTTTCCAAAGTCTCAACATCTTTTTGTAGTATGGTGTTCAAAATTGGTTGCAGTAAGTGTAGTCTTACTAGGGTTTTGTAAAGCGACACTAATATTTCACATGAGCTTGATTCTATGCCTGTTTATGCAACCCAGGATTGTATTAGCTTTTTTGACTACTGCTGCACATTGCTGGCTCATATTCAAATGATCATCCACTAGGACTTCAAATCCTTCTCACAGTTACTGTTTTTGAGCCAGGTCTTACCTAATCTGTACTTATACCTTTGATTTTTCCTGCCTAAACGTAAAGCTTTGCTTTTCTCCACATTAAAATTCATTTTATTGGATAAGGCTCATTGTTCAAGTTTGTAAAGATCTTTTTGGAGCCCGAGTTTGTCTTCTGGGGTGTTGGCTATTCCTGTCAGGTTTAGTATCATCTGCAAATTTGATGAGTTCCCCTTCTATTCCTTCATCTAAGCCATTTATAAAGATATTGAAGAGTACTGGGCTTAAGACGGAGCCTTGTGATGCCCCTCTGCTTACTTCTTTCCATGTGGGTGTAATAACATTTAGGACTACTCGTTAAGTATGGTTTGTCAGCCAGCTACAAATCCATCTGGTGGTGATGTTATCTATTCCAATTTTTTCTAGCTTACCAAGAAGGAAATTGTGGTCTATTTTGTCAAATGCCTTCTGGTCTATTGGTCTATGTCCATGATGGCGAACCTATGGCATGCGTGCCACAGGTGGCATGCAGAGCCATTTGTGTGGGCACGTGAGCCCCAGCCAAACTTACCTGCACTGCACATGTGCGTGCCTCCCAGCTGATTTTCGACCTGTTTGAGGCCTTTTTCGGCCTCCTCGAGGCTCGCAGGAAGCCTCTGCAGCCTTTGGAGGCCGAAAAGCAGGCCTGTTTTGTCACTTCCGGTATTTCAGGGGAAACCAGAATTGATGGAACAGGCCCATTTTTTGGCCTCTAAAGGCAGCAGAGGCTTCCCTCGAGCCTCTGGAAGGCTGAAAAAGGTCTCAAATGGACCAAAAATCAGCTGGTAGGCACACATATGCACAGTGAGGTAAGAGGGCGGCTGGGGGAATCACACGTGCATGCGCAGGGGGTGGGGAGGGCACACACATTGCCTTCTGGGTGGTGGCATGCAAACGTGCAATTTTCGGCGCAGGAACCCCAAAAGGTTAGCCACCACTGGTCTATGTGAATCAGACTTACTCTGTCAATTTTTGTAATTCAAGATTTGAAGTACAAAACAATTCAATTTGTTGTTCAGATTAGAAAAAAATGTTTGTCTGTTACAGTGATGGAAAATCTTCTGAGCTCAGCATGTCAAAAATTTGAAAATTGCCTCACTTGACTGTGGGTGTGTTACCAACTCCCCAAGGAAAAAAGAAGCAATGCTTTACATATTAATTTTTCTTTAAGTACAGACAAATTAAGACAGCTCTGTGTCACATGAGGCCTTAATTCTTGAAACGGCTTTGGAGAATGCTCTTCTGCAGCCTTTGCACCCCCTGAAAACCATACAAAATTATACCCTGCTCTTATGTGATCCCCAGAAAGTTCAGAGACTTTATTGATTGCTTTGCTTTGCTTTGCTTTGCTTTGCTTTGCTTTGCTTTGCTTTGCTTTGCTTTGCTTTGCTTTGCTTTGCTTTGCTTTGCCTTGCCTTGCCTTGCCTTGCCTTGCCTTGCCTTGCCTTGCCTTGCTCTGCTCTGCTTTGCTTTGCCTTGCCTTGCCTTGCCTTGCCTTGCCTTGCCTTGCCCTGCTCTGCTCTGCTTTGCCTTGCCTTGCCTTGCCTTGCCCTGCCTTGCTTTGCTTTGCCTTGCCTTGCCTTGCCTTGCCTTGCCTTGCCTTGCCTTGCCTTGCCTTGCTTTGCTTTGCTCTGCTTTGCTTTGCTTTGCTTTGATTGTAGCCCATTTCTCCATGAGCTGCCCATTCTTAAGAGGCCTTCACAGTTTCTGAAAATTGGGCAACAATGGGGTGCACTTTTAAAGTACAGTTGTCAGGTATTGATGAATGTTGACTTGTCACACAAAAGGTCATGGCTGATCAGCTCTAACATGGGTGTCATAGGTTTGCCATCACTGGTCTATTAGCTACACCAAATATCTAAGTATCTAAATATCTAAATAAATATATATATATACACATATACATATATTTTAGTGGGTTTTACCACAATGCAACATTCTCCTGTGTACCTCTTTTAAGGCAAATGAGAAAGCTGCTTCTCCCACTAATAAAAGGGATGTCAGTTCTCAAAAACATGTTAACTTCTTTGCAACAGAGTAAAGGTTCAGCACACTCCAGAACCACTTGAGGCCTGATAACTCTGGTTAAATGAGGAGGCCATTTATTTAAAAGCATAGACCCGGTAAATGGGGATCCCCTGTTCTGCTGCAGCGAAGGAGGAGGGACTCACTGCTCCATTCAAGAACAAGAAGAAGCAGTTTAACAGCCAACCTCTGGTGAAATGCTTTTTTTTTTTTTTTTTTTTGAAAGGAAAGGGGTGGAAATCCCAGGAATAGATTTGGTAAGCTATATTATGTGTTTACAACACTCCCTGCCATAAACTCTGAATTGGTTATGTGACCTTTTCATCTTGCTGATATTTAGCAGTAGAAGAAAGGCAGGCTGACACAATAAGATCTATAAGAAGCTGGCACATTACACACACATACACACCCATTTCACTTAATCCAAATTGTAAATATTTGGATCGGGGCCTCAAATTTTGTCTGGCATATACTCATTTGTTGTGAAGAAGTATAAATCTGCCCCAACTATGTAGAATTTAAAAGTGTGAGATCACCTATAGTAAGAATGAATTATACTGGTCTGGTCTGCTTTGAGTGCCCTGTTATAGCCAGCTGAATTCCCATTATGTTGTTAGAATTATTAAAGAAATAAAATATCCCACTAGATTAAAAGAAAGGAAGAATTAAATTAAGGCACCTGGTTGCAACATTCAAGAAGCTAAAAGTTGGAAAAAGTGAAGAAAGCAGAAAGCAATTTTTAACTGACCCAGTATTTTTCAACTTTAAGATATATAAGACTTCAATTCCCAGAATTCCCCCAACCATGATCTCCTACCCACGAAACTCTCCTATTCACACTGGCAGAATACTGGATGTTGAAGTCCATCCTTCTTAAAATTGCTGAGGTTGAGAAACACTGAGCGAGCCATATTAAGGCCCATGACCCTAAACATAAACCCATTAGCAAATGACTATTCTTTTCTTGTAGCTAATGGCACATTTTTAGCCTGATCTCTACTTCATACCATTTGGGGAAAGTTGTTGTTAGGTTTGTAGCTAAATGTCTATGGAGATTCTCGAGTAATCCAGGTCATGGTAGTCCCAAAGGTGCTTTGTTTCAAGAGGCAGCTGGACTTTCTTGTTATTCTTCGAAGATGTTTTGCTTCTCATCCAAGAAGCTTCTTCAGCTCCGCTCTGGAAGCTTCTTGGATGAGAAGTGAAACGCCTTCAAAGAATAACAAGAAAGTCCAGTTGCCTCTTGAAAAAAGCACCTTTGGGATTGTTGTTAGGTTATGTGTCTGTCTATTCACTCAATGGAGATTAAAAACTGTCCTAGGCCAATGTCACAAATTCAGAAGTGTCAACTATGGGACCAGTACAGCAGGTGGCTTTATGTGTTTCCTCAGAAGCAGCAGGCACGTCTCTTTCAAGCTTTCTGAAAATGACCCAAAAAGATGTCCAATGAGAAATTTCAGTGTGATGTAAACTAAACACAAAGGGCTGCAGCTTGCTGACTATATTCTTTCTAAGATGGATTAAATTCCAGATCAGATTTCTTGACAGGTGGGCGAGGTTTTGTGAAGCAGACAGTCTGGCACAAAAAAATGAATAACCCTACTCTCAGAGTTGAGAGGCTATCCCAATGAGCAGACAGGCAGCAGATGCAGGTACAGAAAGTGTCATTCTCTGAGTTGAGAATCTGTGTCAGGCAGGCAGCAAACAGGGCCAGTGGAGTTGGCAGAAATGAGAGGTTGTCACCAAAAGAGAAAATACCAAGTTAGCAGATTTGGCAAATCACACCAACACAGTAGGAAGGCTGATAATAGAAGCAGGCAGTGGTGCAGCAGGAAGCGATACATCCACACATTTTTATTTTAGTTGTGATCAACAGCCAGCTCGGTTTTCATATTACAATGGGCACACAGGAAGGTGAGCTAACAGAGGGAGGCAGGCAGGCAGGCATTCAGAAAATATTGTCTGTTCAGATTTTAAAGACTGTGCTATGAAGCAGAGCAGGCAAATATATTGGAAGTTATTGAAAGATAATTAGCAGGCAGTTGGGAAAACCTAATCTCCAAGGCATTTGAAAGCAGGACAAGAAGCAGCGGATGGAAACTAATCACAAAGAAATCCAATTTAGAAATGATAAATTTTCTGACAGTTAGAATCAGTGGAATGGCTTGCTTTCAGAAGTTATGGGTACTCTGTCACTGGAGGTTTTAAAAAAGAGATTGGACATCCATTTGTCTGAAATGATATAGGGTCTCATGCTTAAGCAGGGACTTGGACTAGAAATCTCTAAGATCACTTCCAACTCTGTTTATTCTATTCTATTCTGTTCTATTCTGTTCTGTTCTGTTCTATTTTTTTCTATTTTCTATTCTACTCCCATTCCACTCTATATTCAGAATTTAAAAACTGCCAAGTGGTGTGACCAGCTAAGTTACAAAGCATAGTGGAAGATAAATTAGGAGCAGTAACAACGTAATTGGCCTGACCTAATGTTAATCAAGGTACCTTATTCCTAGGAGAAGTAAACATCTGCCTTCTTAAAAGTAAGACACCAGTTTGACAAGAATATTTTTTTAATTTTTTAAATAAAATTTTATTTGGGTTTTCACACATACAAAATACAAGTAAAACATCTTTTTTGAAAATAGCATGGTCCCGGGTTGAACTTCTTTATACAGACACAAAACTCAATTTCATGCTCCTTTTTGTGTTCTATTCCATACCTTATACTATTCTACATTTTCGATATAGTTTTTCCCCTCTTTTAATTTTCTCAATTTTATTTTGATTATCTCATCTCAATTCAAATCATTATATTTATACTTTTGTCTGTTCTGTTTCAATTTCATATTATCTTTTCTCATTAAACAAATTTTCTCCTGTAGTTACTAATTGGAGTATGACACCTTTATATCTTTTAATTACATCCATTCAACTCTTATTTAAATTTCAATATATACCTTAAGGTTATGACCTTCAATATAATACATAATACATAACTTCCAATCGAATTCTCCTTGGTACATTCTTATAATACACACTATATTCTTTTTTAAAAAAAGATTATAAATATATGTAATTATAAACCCTCATTCCATTCCAGTTCAGTTCTATCATTAATAATCATTAAAATCTTAACATCTTTAACACTTCTTTTCAATTGAATATCATGCTTCCTTAAAGACACATATAATCTCCATAATTAATTTTTCCCTTATTTCTCTTCACATATGTTTTGTAAATCATTAAATATTCATTTTGTTACATTTATTTATTGACAGGCATTCCACTGAATTACGATAGCTATTTTATCAAACATTTTAATCATACATTGTTTCATATTTTCTAAAATTATTTCTGTTTCTAATATAACAATACTATCTTATGTACCTTTGCAGAATCCCTTTTTCCATTAATTTTCACCCATTATCTCTAAATAGGCCCTGTTTCTCTATATTTTGTTTCTGTCCTTTATAACTTCTTTTCCTTTCTTTCTTCCTTCTCATCTTCTCCCTCCCCTTTTTACCCCCTTGTCTCTCTACTTCTAATTCTCTCTTCTGCATTTCCCTCTTCTGTTGCTTTCTGATTTTATACTTATTTTTTTTTTTGGAGTTGTTTTTCCCAATCTTAAACTTTCCATTCTCTTCCCCCCCCTTTCCTTTTTCCCCCCACCTAAGATTACTTGTTCATTAAAGATGGCTTCTTCTTTGTCACAATCTTCTTGTTCTGCAGGCATTTCTTGTTGTTTCTCATAATTCCAAATCTCCATTTCTAAAAACTGAAATACGAAGCCAAAAGAACCTCTCCCTTCTTGTGCATCTTCTTTGTACTTTTTAAGTTCCATTTTCAGTTCTTCTAAAAGTGGAGCCATTTTAAACAGTTTTAAACAACCACCCAATTGATTTTAGTCATTCAAATACAATAACCAAAAATCCAGAAATCATCAAGTAATCCAAATAGTCCCGAGTTATTTCTTCTTATTTCTTTTTCCACTTTCTCTTCCTGGGGTTTTTGTTGCGATATTTCAGTTAAAATGTATCTTTTGGAAGTCTTGTTGAGATTTTGCTGTAAGTCCTTTTTAATTCCAGGCAGTCTCCTCCCTTCCAGATTCTGCCCTTTTATTCTTTTTCTCTCCTTTCCTGTTTTCAAAAGCTTTTGATTATCCAGAAATCTTTATTATCCCTTTGACTTTTTATTTTCAGCATTAAATGCCTATTGATGTCAAAGTGGATTTTTTTCCAATTTCTTGCTTAAGTCTCTTAGCTGTCAGTATAGAAAAAGGAGAAAAAAACCTTTTCTCTCTCCTTCGCAGCTTAAAAATCTTCTTAGGGAACAATGTTATTGTTTTTTTTTTAATAGTTTCAATTCCAGGGTACCTTATTTGTTGCTTTTGCTGTTTGACCCGGTCAACTAAAACTTTCTCTTCTTATCTTCCTCCTGCACATTCTTTTCCAGTCAAGTTCTTTTTTGTGGTGGCCATTTCTGACCACTGCTACAACCGCCTTCGGGAAAGGAAGTAATGGCCAGCTGGGGAGGAGAGATGCAGCTCTCCTCAACCCTGCAGGCAGTCTCCCCCTTCTTCACCACCTCTATGGGGTGGCTTAGCCCCAAAACCAGCTGGCTCGGGGCACTCCAGCAGCGAGCACGGATTGAAGCCTCGCAGAGATGAGGTTTTGGTCTGTTGCCGAAGAAGCTCAAACCGGAAGTCCTCCCCCAGTTTGACAAGAATATTAGTGACTCTTTGCCCTAAACATTTTCTCAACTCTAATTTATTAATCTGGGAGGAAAGCCTACCATTAAGCTTAAACCCAAACATACCTCTTTGGAACAGATAGATGGACAGGATGTTAATTCAGGTCTAGTAGCACATTTGAAGAGACTATCATTACTCTATCCCTGGAGAAGAAAACCAAGTACTAGCATAGCAGGGTCTGTTAGGTTGCTTCCCAGCAACACATATATAAGGCTAATCCATTTACTAAGATGAGGTTGATATCTGGCCAAGAAGTCTCTCTTTTCTATCTCTCTAACTTTTATAAAGTTCATAACTAACTTCACTGAATTTCATTCAAGGCAAAGAATCATCAAAGACAGTGCTTATATAACTAGACCTGGATTAACATCCTGCTCGCCTACCTATTCCCAGGAGGAATAAAAATTTGGATCTAAACTTAATGATAGCCTTCCCTCCCAGATTAATAAATTAGAATTAAGACAATTTTTGAAGCATTGTAGCCGAATTAAAATGATTAAAGTTGCATTATAGTCACTTGCTCCAAGCCAGTATGCAGCCTAGAGTCAGGTTGCAACATTTGCATTAAGTTTATTAAGCAGCAATAATAATTGCCTGCAGAGGAGTAAAGGTGGGGTACCCAAGAAATGGGAAGATCACTTGAGGAACAACAGCTGTTCTACCAATTGTAATTGTAATTTCCAAAAACATATTAAACCAGATTCAACTCCCTAATCTGCTTGAACACCCTCTTGGTGGTGTCAAACTGGTTGTGTGCATAGGTAGCCACACTTTTTACATTTGGCTTCGGGCTTCTCCAGACTTCAACAGTTTCTGGATAACTTCTTAATTTTCTCAAAGAAGTGGGTGGCAATCTTTATATTATCTGCTTTCCTTAACTGAGCACTCAGAATTACAGCAAAAAATCTCATCTCTTTTCTTTCAGGACATTGGGAAAATTCTTTGGCTAATCCTGATAAAGAGCATTGTGTATCCTTGACTGAGAAGGGTGACTGATAATTTAATGTTAGGAGTGTTGCCTTTCCACTATTACCAGCCATGAATTTTCCATCTTCTGGCAAACTCATCCCTCCACTGTTGGGACATGTTGGTTCCGTAGAGGATCCCCATTGTGCAGTATACATAATTTCTCTATGACCACTAGGAAAAAAAGCCATTTGATGATCCTATCTTTTGGTTGCCTTGCCAGATTCACACAAAGAAGGACAGTGATTTTCCCAGCACTGGGACCTTGAACACAAGGAAATTCTCCATTCACCGGCAGAGAGACTTCACAAGGAAAAGTACCAAACTACGGTACTAGTGCATTATTTACAAAATCAATTACCACAAGAAATATCTTGAACACCAGCATGACCCAATGAATGGTGTCCACATTTATCTGTTGAATAAGCACATTGTCTCTAATTTCCTGGGGGGATACTGAGGCATCTGAGAAAGAAACAACCTGCTTTAGTGATAGCTGAATCAAACCTTCATCAAATTGAATATACATTATAGATCTGCCCAGAACTACTATTAATGTATCATCTTTTTCAGTGTCCATGTTAGCTTTAAATTGCCTTGTGATCCTGACTGTTTTTACAGACAAACATATATTCTGAAAACCAGTGGATGTGCAATTGTAGTGATAGGAAGGTCATCGGTTGGACTTATATTACCCAAACCTATTCAAAGTAAGCTTAACTATGTATGTTCAAAGTCAGTAACTTCCAAGAGATCCTTCAGAATATAGAAACATAGTGTCATTGACCAGCAAAGATTGCATCTCACTGGGTTTCTTCATCAAAGGGGTGGGATCCAGGGGTGGGATTCTACCAGTTTGGACCGGTTCAGGCGAACCGGTAGTTCTGGTGACCATATGGCCCTGCCCATCTGCCCCTGCCCTAGACTGTCCTCTATTTCTTTTCTCTTCAGAAAGACCTTCAGGGTAATATTGAGAGCAGGTGGGCTGTGCCAGGAGCTGGGGAAGAATGGAAAGTCCATTGGTTGCACAATACTAGACATATGATACTAGACAATATGATACTTTTTACATTGGCACACCTTCCAGAATTAACTTCAGTTGAATAATTTCATGTAATTCAAGCAATCGCTTGGTTGTGTTATTTTGTAAGCATTAAATGCTGACCAATCCATTTCAGCAATGATAGCAAGACCTTCAGGCATTTGCTAGCTAGATAAAAAGCTAAAAGTAGGGGGAAATGGGGCAAATTCTCCCCATCTTCCTTAGACTTCCATGTATAGATATGTATTCAGGGAAGCTTTTCATATTTGCAAGGCATTAAAGCGTGTTGGTAAGGATGGACTGCAAGACTTGGTTTTAATTAACATGGAAATAATGGGAACAATATTTAAATGGTACACGAGGACTTTAAGAAATTGGTGTATTTTGCTTTATTTAATTTTGGCTTGATTAAAATGAGCCCGTTAGTCGAGTTCCCCCACCCAGCCCTTGTTTCAGCTGTTAATTGTCAACAAGAAAGGATAAGCCAACATTTGGCAAAGCAATATGGCTACTGTGGCAGCTTTACTGGGTCACAGCTAGAAACATTTACATTCAGTATAATTTTCTTGTTCTGAGGCTATTTGCCTCAATTAGAAACTTTTGGTTCAGACAAGGTTATGAGATGAGCAATAGACAGTATCCACAGTTAGCCACAACCAGTGACAGATGTCACATTTTCCCTTTACACATCCTTGTGGCTCTTTTCCCAGATTAATTTTACAACATTTAGGCAAGCAATTAATTTTATTTCTGTTTATGAGAGTCCCAAACTAGCCCTTAAATGTTCTAGACATTTATATATCCCTCATGGGTGGGTAGTGAAACTAAATAGGACAGTCATCCCTTTGTCCTTAGTCATCTTATCAATTAAAATTTTATTCAGGTACAGAGCATGGGAAAGAAAATGGATAATGCAGATTCAGTTTTAAATAGTTCAATGTTTAAATTTATTAGCATTTATTACTCCTATTCACATGGAACTAAGCTCTTTATGGGCATATACCCTAGTTCTGAGGTTTCTTTTTCCACCTGAAATTGAAAATCAAGGTCTCTCAATTCAAATATACCCACCAGCCCCACACCCCAAATCTTAGCAGATATTCTCTATTTTTATATTTACAGCCATGCAAAACTTCCTGGTGGAAGAAATGTTCGGTCCAATAGCATTACCTTTTTCAGGTGGCTATCTCATTTTATGCCTTTATACTATGCTAGGAATATTTCCAAAATCTCCAAAATCTCCAATTTCCAAAATCTCCAATCAGCAGGCTAAAATAGGCTAATTCTGGAAATTTGACGTAATAGCTATCCAGCTGTTGCTTTTACCTTCAGTAAACACTATTGAGGTAATTCCCCATTAGGAGAATGAGTGCACACAGGGATATGTAATGAGAGTGGTGAGGAATAACACACAACCAGCACACAGATACACTGTATAGTAAAATGTAGGTTTTTACTTCCAGTAAATGGTTAAGCAAAGTCCAACAAGCAGTCCAAGTCATACACAGTTATAGCAGTCAGTTTTCAGTCCAGGGATAATCCAATAACAAAGTCCAGTATCAAAAACAGTTCAGTAAATAGACTCACATCAAATAAAATAAAATAAAATAAAATAACAACGATCAGCAACAGTCAATAGGGAAATGCATGAACAGCAACACTCTTGGAAACCAGGTTTCTGGCTCCATCTTAAGGCCATTTGAGGAACCACACCCAATTACAATTTTAGCATTCCCTTAAGAGACAGTATTAAAATGTCTATCCTGGTTTATATATTTCCAACCCAACTGTTAGGTGACTTACATTCCTAACAAACACATATGTCTGAGGAGTGAGATCTTGATGATGATTTTCCTTGAACTTGACGCTCTTCTGATGATGCAGCTCTGGATTGTATTTCTATGTCTGTCTGTCTGTCTGTCTATCTATCTATCTATCTATCTATCTATCTATCTATCTATCTATCTATCTATCTATCTATCTATCATCTATCTCACATTTTTGGGCCAGTTTGTGATCCATCAAGCCACTGAGCATATTTTCACAAACACAGTAGTGCAGGGCTGTCAAACTCACAGCCCACAGGCTGGATGCCTCATGTGCTGGCCACATCCACGCCCAGTTTAGTGAAGTGGAAAAAAATCCCGATACATCATGTGATGATGCCATGATGACGCAAGCTTGACATCTCTGCAGTAGTCTGTCAATATACTGGGACTATGACATCCTGATAACATAATCTGTTAGAGATGCTACTTTTTTCTTGTAGACAGAAACTAGAAAAACAAGTAGATATGCTGGCAACGGGGAGGAGAGATTTGAAGGTTTAAAGAGAGAGGTTGAGGGAAATAGAAGGATGATGGCTGGCAATCCAGAATGGATTCTGGGCAGCATTGGCTTCTAAAGCCTCATTAATTCTAGAAAAGGCTGGAGAAGACTCATAAAATGGAGCTGAATAGGGTCAAAAAAAAAAAACACCAAAAAAAGCAAGGGATGAGGGATGTATCTTTAGTGCAGATACCCTGTGGGAAGAGACAAGACTCCATTCTGCCAATCTGAGAGAGATTTCCAGCCAGCAAATTAATTACTTACTCAATTCTAACTAGGGAGAGTTGTAGAAAAAGACACCTAATGACAAGATAGGCTTTCCTAGATGCAGGCAGTTTTAGTTTGTCAGGAAAGAAAGAGTTAAATTAGTTTTACTTGACTAAGTTGACATAAATTGGGTTCACTTTGTAGTATTACTACTACTTATCAGAAAGAATGGAGAAAGCTCCAGCAGAGCTTTCCTTGGGAAATGCCATCTAAAAGAATCTAACTGATGAAAGAACTTTATCAACTTGCTTATTCTGAAATAAAAGAAAAAAACAATCATAAGAAGGATTTTTGGTATGCTATATGTCATGATTAGTCATCTCCTTTCAACCCACAGAGTTCTCATGTCATCTTCTGCACTAGAATCTGAACCAATAACTTCTCAAATGTTTTGTCGAAGTCAAGGTATGCTATGTCCACTCTTTCTCCAAATTCTGATGTATTGGTATCTTCCCTGTGCAAGAATGTTGCATTTGATATATTCTAGCGAATTATAAACCTACAGCTATACAGTCAAGATAACATTCCAAAATGTTTTCCAAAGTTTGTTTTTTATTCCAAATAATTTTTTAAAAATACATTCTAATTTTAATGTTAACATGTTTTTAAAAGATTAACAGAGTTGGAAGGGACCTTGGAGGTCTTCTAGTCCAACCCCCCCCCACCCAATCTCCCACTCAAACAGGAGATCCTACACCATTTCTGACAAATGGCAGTCCAGTCTCTTCTTGAAAGCTTCCACTGATGGAGCTCCCACAACCTCCGAAGGTAAGCTGTTCTATTGGTTGATTGTTCTCACTGTCAGAAAATTTCTCCTTATTTCTAGGTTGAATGTTGCAGTTGTTAAAGTATACTCTGATTTTGACAACAGAAAGACTTTCTGTTCTGTTGAAAACAGAAATAATCCAGGTATTCTAAGAAACCTGATAAAGAAATAGTGGTTATTGTAAAGATAACACTTCTACATGGACTTCAGGAACAGTGGAGGCAGAAGAACTGTATTGGATAATGGAGAAAGACCTATTACTAGCACCCATGTAAAGTAAAGAAAAAAAGGACTTCCTACAGATTTTACTCCCCTAGTCCATGGGTCTTCAAACTTGGCAAGTTTAAGACTTGTGAATTTCAACTCCCAGAATTCCTCAGCTAACATGACTGGATGAGGAATTCTGGGAGTTGAAGTCCACAAGTCTTAAAGCTGTCAAGTTTGAAGACCCCTGCTCTAGTCATTGCCAATTATAGGGGGCAGTGCTCATCTCCATTTCAATATAGCCAGTGCTGACTAAAGACATTTCCCTAGTCATGATGTCATGGATGTTACCTTCTCATTAAAGTGGTACCTATTTATCTACTCACATTTGCATGCTTTCGAACTGCTAAGTTGGCAGGAGCTGGGGTGAGGGTGGGAGCTCACACCATTGCATGATGGTATTCAGGTCTCGAACCTGGGCTGCTCGCTTTCCAGCCAAAGTCCAGCATCTAGTCCAGCATCTTAACTGCTGACTCACCATGCTACAAGTATTTAATATAAACAAGTATTTTAAATAAACAAGTAAATAAATAAAATATATACATTTTCTGATTTGCTAGTGATCATTTCATTTCATTGGTGTTAAGGTTCCTCATTTATACTGCATTGGTCACTGATATATATATATATATATATATATATATATATATATATATATATATATATATATATATATATATATATATATATGTTTTCTGAGGTTCTGGTATTTGTATGGATCTTTGTTTTCGGTTTCCCGCGTAGATTCAAAGTATCTAGCAAGTAGCAACGCGCGAGACTCGCCAACGTGCCTAGATACTTTGAATCGCGGGAGAAAACCGAATAACCAAAGATCCATATATATATATATATATATATATATATATATATATATATATATATATATATATATATATATATATATATATATATATATTTGTGGAATGTCAGAAATGTTTATTTGTACATTTTGAGTTGTTTATTATTCTCACTCTAACAGATGCAAATAAATGAGTGAGAGGGGCAAAATTTCATTTTACATTTAGTTGAATAATAATTCTGCATATTAATAGTTGTCCAATAATTGTGCACACATAGATATTCTCCTAAGAAAGCCAAAAACTTCACTTTTACTATCTTAAATGTTCAGGTTTGAGGTTTATTAACATTTTGGATCGACCAAGAGCACTGTAGTTGTTTAATAATGAAATTAATCGTCCAAAATACAACGTGCCTAATAATTGTGCACAGAGTGTATGCTAGGTGAAACAAATACATGCATATATTTTTCGGCAGTTATATTGATGTAAAAAAATGAACAATAGTTCAAAGAATGGATGCTCAGACAGGGTTTTGGATGCTGTATACAAATGGATGGATGCTTTAGTAATCCATCTCAGTTTTAAGTTTGTCTATGTTTTGATTTATTTTACCTTTTCAGTGAAATCCATCTCAGTTTTAAGTTTATGTTTTCAATGGTCACTAACTTTCTGGTGTTAAAAGTATTATGCATGAACTGTATTACCATTTTGGAAATTGTTCACCTCTCACCCAGTTAATAACATTTTTAAAGCCCTTGTTTTTCATGGTATGTATAAAATAACAGTTTGCACATGTGCTTTTCCTGTACTGAACATTACTTGTCCGTACTGATTTTCATATGGAATTTTTAGTGGAAAGGGACCATAGAAATGGTTCCAATTTTATAATGAAGTAAATAGCATTTCATAGTGTTGTGTCAATGGTAAACTGAAAAAGAAAGAGGGAAAGAAAAATAACTCCAGTATTGGAGTATCTAGTAGTATTTATGTTGTCTGGATCAGATTTCTACTGTTTAGCCAAAATACACATTTTAGAAGGGAATATATTTCCTTGGTTTTCCTACACATGTAAATATATTATTGTACTATACAGAAAGAACTAGTGAATTCATTTCTTGGGGAGAGGGGGAGAGCGTTAATATGTCTCATTATTGTATGGAGAAAGATGTTTATTCCTTTACATTAAAACAGAATTGTTATATTTAAATATTACACATGGAAAATTTTTAAAATGTACATACAATTGCTAGGTTTCAATATCTGAAAATTATAGTTAAATTGTGTGAAATTCTAGAAAATTGGCATGTCTTTGTAATTTTTTCATATTGCAATACTTTGGCATTATCAGCATCATTCCCTCTCGAGGACAGGATTACTTTATGAGCAGGAATAATTCCCATTCAAGAAGATCTCTGGCATCAACATAGCAAACAAAGTAATAACTCTAAAGGATCTTCCAGCTTTTCCCTATTATGATGAAATCCAGATCCTTTTTCCTCTCATGATCCTCCAGTTTTTCCCTATCACTGATAAAAATATAAGTCTTAGGGTGAGATGACTACTCTGTTAATATCCGACTTCACATTGTATTAGATATGAGGATGATCTTCAAAGGCTTGAAACATTACACACAGTAGATAGATCAAAGAGTGGATTAAAAAGTGCAGATCTTCACTTCTGGCACAATAATATCTGCCTAACAGCCAAATTAGATTAAATGAAATTATGAATGAGGAAACCAAATCAGATGGCATCAATCCTTCCCCCTCTTGTCCACAAAGAGGCATCAAATGATTATCTGAATACAATCTGATAAAGTTTGTTTATGGACCAGTTATGGAGATGAAGAGCCACAAATGAAAATGCTGTCCATCTTTTCAACATCTAAATATCTTGGGATGGCACAACGAAAATTCTCCTCTAAATTCTTTTTTGGAAATTCCATCCCCACCCTGCAGAGATATAATAAACCACCTTAATTGGGATGGCTGTGATTCCAAAGCACCAAAAAGGCAATGTGAGAAACAATGGATGGGAACTAACCAAGGAGAGAAGCAACTTAAAACTAAGGAGAAATTTCCTAATGGTGAGAGCAATCCATCAATGGAACAATTTTCCTTCAGAAGTTGTGGATGCTCCGTCACTAGAGGCTTTCAATAAGAGACTGGACAATCATTTATCTGAAATGGTATGGGGTCTCCTGCTTGAGCAGGGGGTTAGACTAGAAGACCACCAAGGTCCCTTCCAACTCTTATTATTCTATGTTCTATTATTTCCCCACCCTGAAAAGAATGCATGAGGATGATTTGCCCAATGTTGGCAGTTTGCTTGCTGATTTTTCAGAAGCAAAAGAAGATTTCCCAGAGCCAGTCCAGAATTTTTAGGGCCTGGGTTTGTATACAGTATTTTTCCAAACAAAACATCTGATATAATGCTTTAACTGTCACATTTATTTTGTTAGTTCTATTTATTTTTCATGTATTAACGTTGCTTTTTGTTTTATTTTTGTTAGTGTCCCAAAGAGGTTTTTAGTTGACCAGAGGGACCAAAATACTTTTTTTTACAAAATAAATATCCTTCCTGTTGCATTTGAACTTCCTCATTCTATTCTTACAAATGGTTTATTTTCTGCTGAATGAGTAACAAGGGCAAAATAGGAAGAAGAAAGAACTCTGACTACTTTGGTATAGCAAAAAAAGTGAAGTGGTGACAAAAGTTTATTAGTCCTTTGTATTTTTATGTTACCCTGATGTAGCAATAGAAAGTAAGTTTTACAAGAATATTTTCCATGGAAACAACATAGTTCTGCCCATTGTTCCTTCCATTACAGTCTATACAGCCTTCATGCTTGAATAGCAAACAAATGTGTCAGTTTGGTTGCTATGATCATATTTTCTGTTTTCTTCCCATTTTTTATTCAAACAAGACTGGTAAAAACAAAACAGGCAAAAGGGAATTCAGTATCTGAAACTGTCACTCCAAATATTCTAGCCAGCAGGCTGAAAACAGGCAGGAACATTTTGCACAGTTTAGATAGTTTGGATAGCTACAACATTTGAATCTGCACTAAGTTTCTGTTTGAGTAAAACCTCTTTACAGCTGATTTTTGAAACGTTGCAATTTATTTTTCACCCCATTTAAATTCCTCCTAAATTCTATCCAAAGACCTCTATTATAAGATCCTAAACCCATCCAAGTACTCACACTTTTACTTTCTAGGTTGGCTTGCAGGGCACACCATTCATGATTCTGAAGTGCTGCTGTCCAGAAAAAACATTACGATAAATGATGCTTTTCAGCATTGTGGGAGCAGACCTATGTGTTGTACAAAATGGCCTTTCTTTCCTTTTCTTTTCTGGGAAGTTCATATGTCCCTCCACATTTGATTGGGAGCTCATTTACAAAACATGCAGAAGAAAAATCCATCCATTCCCAGCAGTGGTGGGATTCACATTTTTTTACTCCCGGTTCTGGCTTGGTGGCCGTGGCTTGGTGGGCGTGACAGGGGAAGGATACTGTAAAATCTCCAGTCAGAGGTAGTATTTGCCATTCTCTGAAGTACTCAAAATTTCTGCCACCAGTTCTCCCGAACTGGTTTAGAACCTGCTGAATACCACCTCTGATTCTCACCACTATGTTGGTTCCAACTGTGATTCAGATAGCCGTCCCCAAATTTCTGAGAAATCTCTCAACATGTTTTAAAATTGTAAAAATGGGTAACTAGAAATGTTAATCCACAAAGCCCTCATGGATAACCAATCTCCAACCCAATCACTTGTGAGAGAAGAAGCGATGAAGAGAACACAGAGAAGTTCCCTGAGAATGAACTCCAGCATGAGTCCGAACGCTCAGAAGACAAAACCTCTGTTCTTGGTGACTGACCCAGGTTGGACCTTGCAACATTATCCTGGGACACTCTTGTTTGCCTTCATTCATAAGAAGAATAGGTGGGTTAATTTGGTCACAAAAATGGAAAAGATTAACCCTGTCACAAAAACTGCTGGAGATGACATTGGGCCCCACATTATTAATTAGTAACAGTGGTGGGATTCAAAAAAATTGTACTACTGGTTCTGTGGGCATGGCTTGGTGGGAGTGGCAGGGGAAGGATACTGCAAAATCCCCATTCCCTTCTCACCCCACAAACCTGCTTTCCAGCTCTGTTCCCTGTGCAGGGCAACAAAAGAAGACCCAGTCCATCAGCTGGG
The DNA here is from genome assembly GCF_049901735.1 of Notechis scutatus. NCBI lineage: Eukaryota > Metazoa > Chordata > Lepidosauria > Squamata > Elapidae > Notechis > Notechis scutatus. The sequence continues at coordinate 85,827,434 of NC_142010.1, read as the reverse complement.
ACTCAGGAGGCAGAGAATAGATGGGGGTGGGGCCAGTCAGAGGTGGTATTTACCAGTTCTCCGAACTACTCAAAATTTCCACTACAAGTTCTCCAGAACTGGTCAGAATACCACCTCTGATTAGTAAGCAATAAATTAGAAAGAGATCTTTAATTCGAGCACAAAAGTTTGTAATAGCAGAGGAACCAGGAACAACTGAAGACATTTGACTTTGGAGTGCAATTGCAACAGCTTTTCCCTGTGGAGAGATAGAGTTGAACATTAAATTTCAGCCCCTCAGGCAGTTGTAAGAAATATGAATCAAGGAAAAGAGACTCAAACCACATAAGTACATGTAACTGTTTCTAGCTCATTTTAATGCAATGTTTTTCTTTAATTGGTATTTCTCCCAACAATAAATCATGTTTTTAAAATAATGTTTTGAATGGTAAATGGCAGCAGGATTAATGTATGTACAAAGATAACCCCACAGTGGAAGATTGGATAATAAAATTGATAAGAGATTGTGCAGACAAAAAAGCTGACCTGTTTGGTCAGGAGGGAACAAAAAGGATAAAGGCCTTTTTGAAACCCTGGAAACCTTATATGGATTTTTGTTGAAAGAAGAAATGACTGAATTGATGAAAAAAGGGAGGCAGGGAAGATGGCAACTACTCAACTGCTCAATAGAAAGAATGGCTGAAGCCATAATTCTATATATATTTTTCTTCAATATTTTTTATTTTTATTGCATTTAAAAATTATGACAAAACGGTTCTAAGCAAGAATGTTTTGAAAAGAAATCTTAACACATATAACTCCTATGTTCAATCTCAGTACCTTTTGGTAGCCAAAACAGAGTTAAAATGGGTCTTGGATCAGCCCTTGAAAATTGATTTCCACAATAATTTCAAAGCTGATGTAAAGTTACATACCTTGAGCTCCTGACTGAAAGATGGGATCTAAATTTAGAAAATAAAGCTTGTGTTTAATACACATTCAACTGTTCTAGGGGCTGCTTTTAAATCAAAGTTGGCTGAAAATTAGTACTAACTGATAAGTGACTTACTAGGTGGAAAGTGTTGACTCTAATTGTGTCAAGATTTGGGTTAGAGCTGTGTTCTTCTTGTACATTATTAAATTCTCGTGGTTGGAGCCTTGTTCATGAAAGCAAAAGTTAAAAAAAGCCTCTAGGCAAAATCTCTTTGTTTATGATCTATTAATACCTAAGGAAAATGGTTTCAGTGCAAAGGCATTTAGCAACCATCCATTCAGCTTAGTTAAAAATGTACAGAAATGTTTACTCCCTGCACTATGGTTCTAAAATGATTTCAAAATTTTACTGTGCTAGTTTTCTTAGTATGTAGCCCGATTCTGTCTGTTTGCTCAACCCTCCCGCTGAGTTTGATGAAATTTGTGAGTATAGGAAGGAAGCCTTAATACATTGAACAACCAAAGCTTTGTTAATGAATCAGTGAAGCTGACCTTAATTAAGGAGGGTCAGTTCTAATTAGGAGGCTGAATAGTACAGGCAATCTCTATTTGCACATTATTTTTGTTCAGTTAGAATACCATTTGAGGCACAAGGAAAATGTTTATTTCAGAAAGAATAGATTAAGATTGATACTGTATGTAATCTAACCAGTCACACACAAAAGTAGCTTTTCTTTCTATCCAACTGCATGATTAAAAATCAGGATGGCAGGCATGGTGGCACCAGTGGTTAGAATGCAGGACTGCAGGCAAACACTGCCCACCGCCTGGAGTTCGATCTTTACCAGATCAAGATTGACTCAAATGGAACTTCTGAGGTCAGTAAAATAAGGAACCAGATTTTAGGGGCAATATGCTGACATTGTAAACTGCCCAGAGAGTGCAGTAAAGCACTGTGGGGTGATATATATGTCTAAATGCTATTGCTATTGCTGTGGCCATGCAATTGAAGCCCTACCCCTTCGTATGTGCATGAAACACTGGTGCATGCATGAAGAGCTTTAATTGCACAAATGTGTCTGCCATCTTGTCATTTTTTACTTCTTTCCTGTGGATGCCTTCCTTCCATCCTAGTGACTATTCCCATTCTACTGCTCTTCTGTGGGGAGCCATAGCGATGCACATGGACAAACCATGCAGCAACTGTTACAAACTGCATGCTTTAAGTCTGAGAAAGAACTTTGTAAGTTCAAGTTGCCTCCACCTTACCTCCCTGGGATATTAGAGGGAAGGCAGGGAAAACCACAGTCAGGCTTTCAAGCTTCTGTTACTATAATCTATATAACAATCAAGTAGAATTCGAGTCATTCTTAAAGTGCCTGTCTTCGGATCTACTTGAAGGGCTGACATCTTTAAAATGGAATATCCCTCAATTATACCAATCACATCTTCTCTTTGTGAAAATAAAAGAAAATATAAAATGTATTTAACTAATATCGGCAGAGTAGAAATTGTTTGTCAACATCCAGCTTGAGTATCCAAATAAAAGTCCAGGATCATTACTTACTGTGTATTGAACACATAACACATTACCTCACCATGGTAATGGTGAGGTAAAACTAACTCTGTTTTTTTCAGGCAACAGTTCATAGTATTAAACAGGGGTGGGATTCTACCGGTTCTGTCCACCTCTACAGAACCGGTTGCTCTGAAGATCAGCAGACATAGAACCAGTTCTATGTCTGCTGCTATTTTGGCCCACCCACCCGCCTGGGCTGTTACCTGTCCTTTATTTTCTGCTTTTTCAACCTCAGCTGCTTTGTGCGGCAGCTGCAGTTGAAAAAGCCTGAAAAAGAGGCTTTTCCAACTGCTGCGCACCCACACACAGCACTGCTCAGCTGTCTGGGCAGCTCAGCAGGTCATAAATTGCACTCATGTGACTCGCGACTCATGCATGCGTGTGACGCAGAGCAATAGAACCGGGAGCTATACCGGTCGGATCCCGTCCCTGGTATTAAAAATTAAGTTCCTGGCCCAATCCCCAGGAATCCACATAGACCATGTAAACAAGTTCTCTTTGTTATGGGAACCATCTGCCTTCTTCTTGACACCAGTTGACAAGTCCTTGAAAAGTTTCCAGACTCTCATGAGTTTCAGTAAATTGCAGAAATTTCATTTCTCCAAGTAACCCATTTAAAATCAGCACCTACTCTAATGACAAGTTGAAACAAAGAGACACATAGCTGCCAATGTTTCATTCTTGACATTGTTAGTACCTCACTCTAGTTGCCACTGGGTCTTTACTACCCTCTATACCAGTGGTCGCCAACTGGTGGGCCGCAGCCCACTGGTGGGCCATGAGAAAATTTTGGTAGGCTGCAGAGAAATCTCAACCCAGAGCACCCCCCCAAAGCAATTAATCCAGGCTGTGCAGAAACACAAGGCTGTGCCGCCCACATAGCCTGTGGGAACCCTCCCCACCCACTCAATCCTTACCTGGAAAACTTGCCTGCTAAATTGCTATTTTTCCTTTTTCTGACAATCAGCTGTTCTGCTGAGCTAGGAGATTTAGATTAGCTAGGAAGCAGAAAACGGTTGGATTTCTTGCTTTCTAGCTAGTCTTTAGATCTTCGGCTCTGCTTTTAAGCACAGCCGAACCTCCCTTAGGACTGAAGCTTCTATTATTCAGTGCAGACTCACGGCAGGGAAATTTTATGTGACAGACTGAGCTAGCCGATGGCAGATAGATAGATCACTGAATGATTCTATGAGCAACTCAATCTGCCTGCCTGCTTTGCCTGATTTGGGGTAAAAGTTGCTCTTTTTACAAAAAAATTCAATATTTATATAAATATTTATAATATTAACATACAAGCCATGCCCAGCCAGTCACATGACCACCAAGCCACATCCACAAATTAGGCCATGCCCACAGAACCGGTTAGTTGTCCCTGGAATTTAAAATTATGAGTTTGGTGGTCCCTGAGGTCCAAACGGTTGGCGACCCCTGCTCTATACCACCTTCTTTACTATCTTCTATACTGAGCTGCTTTCTGTAAGACTTTCTGGGTCCTCACCTTCTGCTGCTGAGCTTTTCTTCAGGAATATCATAACTTGCAAACAATGCCTTTAAGCCAGCAATCATTGGAGGCATGCTAGCATCCTGCCAAGAATGAATTTCCTGGCAGAAAGGATGATAACCTCCTACTATTAAATGCCCTTCCAATTCCATGTACAAGAGCAGCACCAACCTTTTCAAATGCCTTCTAATGAACTTGGTGATGGTGAGAGGCTCAGGCTGCCAACACAACTGATACTTTAGCTGATGGAATAGCTTATGCTTTATTGGCAAGACCTTCATTGATCTATGGCCAGAATAACCATCTCATGCTCATTTCTTACACTTTTCGGTCTCTAAGTGAAAGCGATGTCTGCCGCAAACCACAGTGACATCATTATAAAAATGCTGCCATTACATACTTTTGTCCCAGAGTCTGATGGAAATATGTAAACTGCAGCATTTGCAAAATGATATCACTACTCCTCCCTTCCCCAGTTAAATGACCTTTGTGAAACTTCAACAGCATCTCAGGTTAGAGGCTATTTTGCTTCCATTGAAAATATTCCCATATGTCATAAGTGTGACTTGAATACACCTTCATAACAACAGCATATCTCTATGTGGATTTCAGGCCAGTGCTTGATAATCACATAATAACTTCAGCTCATCCTCGGTTTGCTACATCATCCTGTCTGCAATAGAAAGGAACTGAACAATCATAACAAAGTCACTTTCTGAGGTTGGCTCCCTCTGCATGGGAGGCAATATAACTCGTGAGAAGACATCTGCTATGAACATCGATTTACATAGAGTGTAGAGAAACAAATCAGATTTTCTACAGCTTGATTATCCTTCTTGAAATTGAATTCATTCAAAGGTTTGTCAAACTTTACACTGGTTTGTGATATGTTTCCCCATGTTTCTCGTGTCCGTGTATTGCAGTTCTTAAACACACAAGCAATATTCTGTTTCAGGCTTGGTCTGTAAGGATGAGAATTCTCTGGGGCATTAACCTTTAACACAGAAGCAATCTAATTTTTTGCTGAAAACCACAATTCTTCCTGCAGTACAATGCAGTGCTATTTGGGGCATTTTAAAAAAAAACCACAAAAATTCAAGAATGTGTGGCTATTCTGTCTCAGTATTTTTCCATAAGAGAAATCCTGCTCAGCATGTATACCTCTCAGAGCAAAGTTCACCAAACTGACAGGAAGAAGCTGAAGTTGATAAGATTAACACTGAGGTCTGTGTCAGATAAAAGATGTGTATTCGGTAAAATATGTTTATCAGTCAGAAAGTTCGTTACTTGTATCACGTAGCCTGGACTCAAAGATAAAGTTTGTAACTTCTTTGTCTTTCTGTAATCCCTCACCCCCCCCTTCTTTGATTCAGCACAATAAAAGAGCACAGCGTAGAGCAAGCTGGCAGCCTGAACAATCCATCTGTCTCAGGCTCAACTGGGACAATTCCATCTGCCCCAGGCAATGCGCTGTCTCACCTAAAGAAATCTTCGTCTTGTGTTCTTTTTTCTTTTAGCTTTTGCAATCACTTTTAAACTCACCCTGGATAGGGTCCTGCTTTTGCCAAACTTCGCCCTTGCGAGGGCTTCTCTGTATCTCACCCTTGCGAGGGTCCCGTTCTGAGAGGAATTCAGCAATCAACCAGAAGATCGAAACAACAGACCGGTCGCTCAACGCGACAGCTGGGGGCTCGTCCGGGATCCCTTGATTCGTCCGGGATCTCTTCGACTTTCTGGTTCCAAGGTGTGACTTCTGGCTAGAGGTGCATCGCCTTCACTCCCATTGCTACGCACCTGGCATAGGTTTCATAATCGTAAGTAATGGGCTCCTCACTTTCTCAAGTTTCGTCAGGGCACAGGGACGAACTTTATAGTCTAGTGAAGAAGGCTAATTCCTTTCAGAAAATTAATGGTACAACTGTGTACCCAATTTCGAAGAAATCTTTAAATAAATTTATAATTTATATTGAGGCGCACTGTCCAGCCTATCCATCTGCTGGAACTCTTAGCCATTCTCAATGGGAAAAATTAGGAAAATATTTACATGAAGTTCCCAGAGCTCCCATGGATATACTTATCTCTTGGAGAGCGATAATGGCTGCTTTAACAATTGTTTATCCTTCTTCTAGTCTTCCTGAAAATTCTCTTTCTCCTGTTTCCTCTGATTCCCCTTCTTCTAATTCAAAAACTTCTACAATTTCTTCCTTACCACCTCCATATCCTGACATTTCTTCCCCTCCTCCCCCTCCTCCCTACAACCCACCTCACATTCCTGATGTTAACCCTATCAACTCCACTGATTCTCCTGCCTCCTTGCCTGTTTGTAATACCTTTCAGAAGGCACTGATTAAAGGATTCTTTTCTCTGACATCTTCTCAACTTGCTGCTTGGCACAATGACTATCGCTTAGCAGTTCAATCTGTTGCAACAGCTGGCCTTCCTCAAGCTGTTACCCTGGACCATCTTCTTTGTCAGGGAGCCATCCCGTACTCCACAGGATGAGATTCAGATGGGGGCAGGGGGTTATCCCATCATGAGAAAGGTCCTTCTCAACCTTCTTTGTCTTTTAACAAAATTCTTCAAGGACCCCACAGATTTTTCATTCTTATTCTCAGTGTGTTCCATCTTAGAACAAATCATTTAACTGTCTTTTATAACTTCTCTGTTGTGTCTGTTCAACCTGTGGGGCCGTGATCTTATGTCTCAACTTAACACAAAACTTATTATTGATTAATGGAATCTTTTGCTAAAACTCTACCATGTGTCAATACTATGTAAATAATGTCTTGCTACTCTATTGTTCTGCTTTTCCACAATTTCTGATGTACTTGAGAAGACAAGAGTGGGAAGCTAAGATTGTTTATTGCACGTAGATTTGATGATAAAGATGAAGGAAGGAAATGGAAGTAGGAAGGAGAGAGATGGTTTGTGGATGTGTTGTTTGGAGGAAGGAAAGAGGCTTTGAAGAGGTCTCTGGAGTTAGCTGACAAATTGAGAAGGATGTGTATGTCTGTGAATGCAATGAGGGAATTCTGGATGTTTGTTTGAAAGTAAACAAGAAAGTAGCAAAGAAAAAAGAAATGAGAGGGCGACCCCTAGTGGGCTGCTCTTTTCAGAGAACATAGATTGATTCCACCAAAATATCAGAGAAAGGGAGGGGCAATACCAGCCCATCGCTTTTCTGAGTAAAACTCTCTGTTTCTGTCTTCTCAACCCACCTTGGTTCAACTTCATCAATATCTGGGTACCATAAACTGGGCCCGACCTTTCCTGTCTTTAACCACCTTCTCTTGCTATCCTTTCTACTCATCAACTACTGACTGCAATAATTGTTCAAATATCAAATGCAAAAAATCTTCATATCTTGGAATGGTTACACCTACCACACACTCCAAAAACATCTATTTTTACTAGAGCAGCACAAATGGCTTCTCTTATAGAAAAAGGGCGTAAGAGAACCAAAGCCCTGATGGGAATGGATATTTTTACATTGTATATTCCTTTTAAGATCACTCAATGGGAACCTCTTTTTCAGACTTCCACAACACTGCAGGATGCGTTGGAAGATTGGTGTGGCCAAGTGTCGTGCCACCTTCCTTCTGATTCACGATTGCAGGTGTTGAGGACAGTTCCTTTTGTTTTACAATCACCTTTTGTCCAACAGCCATTGAAGGAAGGCTTAACTGTCTTTACTGATGGTTCAAAAAATATTGGAGCATGTACATGGTATGAAAATGCTCAATGGCATAAACGCTTAACTACTTCACAATCATCAGCACAACAAGCTGAATTAGCTGCTTTCTTATTGGCGTTGTCTCTTTTTTCACAACAATCTTTAAATGTAATATCTGATAGTATGTATGTTACTCAGATGGTTGCTCATATTTTTGATGCATATATTTCTCCTGTTACCCCTCCCTCTCTAATGAAACTTTTTTTACAGCTTCAGACACTGTTGAAAAAGCGAGGGAAACCTTTATTTGTAGCTCATATCAGAAGTCATCAGCAATTGCCTGGATTCCTAGCAGAAGGCAATCATATGGCAGATGAGGCTTGTAAAATTATGGCCTCCTCTCCCCTTCTCCAACAGCTTTCACCTGGGGAGAGTCATGATTATTTTCATCAAAACAGGAAAGCCCTGGTGCGACAATTTGGAATTACATATCAAGAAGCCACAGCAATAATTCAACAATGTCCAACATGTAGCCTGCAGGCCAAAGGTATCCCTGAAGGTGTTAATCCTAGGGGTACTCAAGCCTGTGATACATGGCAAATGGATGTAACTCATTATCCTCCCTTTGCTCCCTGGAAATACATTCATGTATCAGTAGATACTTATTCAAGGTTTATTATAGCAACATTGCAAAGAGGAGAGGCTACAAAAAATGTTATTAATCACTGTATTCGATCATTCGTAACGTTGGGATGTCCAAAAATTCTCAAAACAGATAATGGTCCTGCTTATGTCAGTTCTCCCTTTGCTGAGTTTTGTCATAAGTGGGCCATCACACATAAGTTTGGCTTACCCTTCAACAGCCAAGGGCAAGCGATTGTGGAGAGATCACACTTAACTTTAAAACAAGCCCTTGATCGGCATCTGGGGAAAAAAGGCTCAGGCCCCCCGAACCTCCCAACGTTGCAAAATATCTTAAATGTTTGTCTGTACACTCTTAACTTTCTCAATCTTACTGGCTCTCCTCCCTCCACGGCGGCTTCTCGCCACTTCACCAAGCCAGTAGTTCCCTCTTCCCGTCCTCTTGTTTATTTCAGACAGCTTCCAGATCCTGCGTGGAAAGGTCCTGCACAGCTCATTACCTGGGGAAAAGGTTACGCTGCTGTTCAACTTCCTGATCGAGTGCTTTGGGTTCCTGCTCGCTGTGTCAGACCTTACCATGGCAAACCTGACTCTAACCCTAATCTTTCTTCTGATATCAATACTTCCTGTCTTTTCTCAATTTAAGGCATCTCCTGATGCTATTTTTGCTTTCCTTACTGACACTGTTACCTTTATTTTTAAAGATAATCTTCTTTCTGCATGTAATTATGTTTTCCAACACAATGGTAGTTTTCTTTCTCCTACTTCTGACATAACTATTTACTATTACTATTCTCCTTGTTTAATATTTTTAACTATACATGTTACTCCACTTACTATAGGTTCTTATTCTTGCTTAGGATTTTTTCACAATCACACTTATTTCAATCACACTGTTCTATTGCTTTCCACTTCTTCAGTGGCATCTACTCCACTATCTTCTGTTTTACTTACATTGCCATCTCAAGCTAATTCTGAGACAACTTTTCCTGGAGATAAACTACGCTGGCATCTTCGTTGCTGCTTTCCACCCTGTGATGTCACCAAATGCATATTGCATCATTCATCTTCCTGGGTTCCTGATCGCTACAAACCACCTGTCGTGCGAAGACGTCACCTCATCCCTGATGACATCCATCGCAAGACTACAGCTCTCATTCGAGCTCGCCATCTTGGGTATCCTGCCTTCATTGCTGACAACTCCATCTCTAAGCAGTCTGCATCTCATGCTGTTCCAAGATTTGGCTATCATCGCATTCCTCAAAGTATACAATCATCTTCTACAAATGAACATCAACCTCAAACTTATACCTGGACTATCCTTGACTTTCAAGGAAAAATTTTAAACACCACCACTAACTATACTAGATGGCCATGGTTTCCTCAGCTTTTCATGGATTTTGCTGAAATGGGGACAGGAGTAGAAAAATTTGCAGACAAAAAACTACAAGCTGATACATGGGACAAGCAAGGCTCCTGTTCTCCAGCACCTGCTGACAACTTTAGATTATATTTTTGTCCTGCTCATAGTATTGGTACTTCTCGTTCTGCCTGCGGTGGGGTAATTGACAAATATTGTAAAAAATGGAGTTGTGTATCCACAGGTCATATCTGGTGGGAAGCACCTACCAAAAATGACTATATTCATATTACCCGTGCTCAAGCACATCTTCCCTGCTCTCAATGGCCTTGTTGTGGACAGAGAATAAATCCACTCAGAATCACCTTTATTGCACAAGGAAAGACACTTGCAAGAAAACAATGGATGGTTGGGTTCACTTGGGGAGGACGTCAGTGGGATGGTCAAGGAGATGAAAGGAATATTTTTACAATTCGTCTTTCTATATCTATGTCTCATTATGATGTTGGTCCCAATCCTAATTTGAAATCAACCTTTCTACAAAAACCCAATATTCAGGTGAATCCATTAGTACAGTTGGTCAATTCTTCTTACACATTGCTAGCAACTACACTTAATGATTCATCTAAAACTGATTGTTTGAAAACACTTGATAATGAAGTTAACAATACTCAAAAAACAGTTAGCTTTCTCACATCTGTAATTGAATCAAAAGACCTTGTCAAAAAACCTTTGCTGGAATGGTACTCTGACCAAGAGTCAGAGGAAGAAATAGACACTAATAACTCCTTTTCTCCCAAAGAAGTTTTGTTAACTCTGCCAAGTCATGATTTGGGGGATGAGGACTTTTCCTCGTATGAGTTGGTTCTGCAAGGCATCAACAAACCGAAGGGTTTGTTGCCACCTTATGGGACTACTCGGGAGGAGAAAGGACTCTACCTAGAATCATGAGCACAAAAAATAAAGAAAAGGAGGAATTGTGGCTATTCTGTCTCAGTATTTTTCCATAAGAGAAATCCTGCTCAGCACGTATACCTCTCAGAGCAAAGTTCACCAAACTGACAGGAAGAAGCTGAAGTTGATAAGATTAACACTGAGGTCTGTGTCAGATAAAAGATGTGTATTCGGTAAAATATGTTTATCAGTCAGAAAGTTCGTTACTTGTATCACGTAGCCTGGACTCAAAGATAAAGTTTGTAACTTCTTTGTCTTTCTGTAATCCCTCACCCCCCCTTCTTTGATTCAGCACAATAAAAGAGCACAGCGTAGAGCAAGCTGGCAGCCTGAACAATCCATCTGTCTCAGGCTCAACTGGGACAATTCCATCTGCCCCAGGCAATGCGCTGTCTCACCTAAAGAAATCTTCGTCTTGTGTTCTTTTTTCTTTTAGCTTTTGCAATCACTTTTAAACTCACCCTGGATAGGGTCCTGCTTTTGCCAAACTTCGCCCTTGTGAGGGCTTCTCTGTATCTCACCCTTGCGAGGGTCCCGTTCTGAGAGGAATTCAGCAATCAACCAGAAGATCGAAACAACAGACCGGTCGCTCAACGCGACAAGAATGTCTCACAGAGATGTTGTTTATTGGCCAGGGTAAGTTAAAAAATGTTTAGGTAAATTAATTATTCCCAGAAATCTTTGCCCATTTTTCCTAGGCATACCCATACTGCACTCTTAAGCTATTCCTGTCCTGTCCTCAGGTTGCCTTGACTCTAAGCCAGTTTAAGAAAATCCCAGATCTGGACTCAGATATTTTGGCAAGAGTTTGCAAGGCCTTTAGTTCAAACTGCAGGCTCTACCTATGTCCTTCAATCAGACAATTCTCCTGCAGCAATGTCCTTCCATATTTCTATATCAGAAAAGCAAAGGCCAATCATTTTCCTTCCTTTTATGCTTTTATATGTAGGCTCACACATGGGTTACAAATGGATTCAAATGATGAAAACTATAAGAGTAATAACAAATAAAATAAAATGCCAGCTGTGCAGAGCCATATAAAGTTAAATTAAACTTACATATGCAAAGCTAAAGCATAAAAATGTACATATGAGCAGGACAACAGCCAGATTTTAAAAAAATATGACTCCTTGTACTTTCTCAACTGTTCCAGAATGAAGTCTGTTGAAGCCTCTGATATGACATATATTTTTTGAGCTAGCATATGGATTATGACACTTAAGTGACATGCAAGATGTTTCCAGTTCAAAACCTAGAAGTTGTACAAATGTTAAGTATCAAAACCACAATTGAGGCCAAAATGTATGTTGCTAAGTGAGAAATTTGTTAAGTGAGTTTTACCCATTTTATGACTTTTCTTGCTATAGTTGTTAAGTGAATCATTGTATTAAATTAGTAGCTTGGTTGTTAAGTGAATCTGGCTTCTCCATTGACTCTGCTTGTAAAGAGATTGCAAAAGGTGATCATATGACTCTGGAACACCGCATGTCATAAATATGAATCAGTTGTAAAGCATCTGAATTTTGATCACATGACCATGGGGATGCTGCAACAATCAAAAGTGTGAAAAATGGTCATAAATCACTTTTTCAGTGCCATTGTAACTTTGGACAGTCACTAAATGAACTGTTGTAAGTCAAGGACTACCTGTATACATAGTGTTAGGAATGTAAGTCACCTAACAGTTGGGTTGGTGATTTGTTTTCATCAAGATTTGTTTTCATCAAGATCAGACAGGTGTTCTCTTACTATTTTTTTGCTTATTTTAACTTTTATTTCTGGTCTGTCTTTTACAGTTATGTTTTTGGTGGGTTGAACTATAGTTTCTTTTTGCATGAAGACAGATGCAAAGAATGAGTTAAGCAGTTCTGCTTTCTCTCTGTTGCCTGTTACTTCCTTGCCATCTTCTCTCTTTAGTGGACTAGTGGACCGACTGTTTCCTTGAATTTTTTCTTGTTATTGATATGTTGGAAGAAACTTTTTTTATTATCTTTGACTTTTGTTGCAAGTCTTTGTTCGTTCTGAGCCTTTGCTATCCTGACTTCGTCTTTGCAGATTCTGGCTATCTGCTGATATTCTGCCTTAGTTGTATGCCCTTCTTTCCGTTTTTTTGTACTTGTCCTTTTTTTCTTTCAATTTGCCAGAGAGATCTTTGTGCAGCCATGCTGGTTTCTTCTTGGATTTCTTGTTTTTCTTTCTCAGTGGTATTGTGCTGGTCTGGGCTTCTATGATCATACTTTTTAGAGTTTCCCAAGATTCTTGAGTTGTTTTCCCCTTTAGGATTTTCGTCCATGGAATCTTTCCCAAGTTCTCTCTGAGTTTATTGAAATCAGCTCTTTTAAAATCCAAGACTCTGGTGTCATTATGTTCTGTTGCTTATGTTTGTGTTATGTTGAATTCTAGTATGACATGGTCACTCTCACCCAAGGTTCCTGCAGTTTCAACTCCCTCTATCACTTTTTCTCTGTTTGTAAGAATTAAGCCCAGTATGGCTGTCCCTCTAGTTTCACCCTCTACCTTTTGGACAACAAAGTTGTCAGCTAGGTTGGTTAGGAACTTATTTGATTTCTCACTTGGTGCAGAATTAGTTTTCCAATTGATATCAGGATAATTGAAGTCTCCCATTACTATTGTTGTGTGTTTCCTGCATATGTTTGTTAGTTGGCTGGCAAAAAGGACATCTATTTTTTTTGCTTGATTGGGTGGCCTATAATATACGCCTATGGCCATGTCATTCTTTTTTCCTTTTCTATTGATCCATGTGCATTCTAGGAGGTTTTCATCTTTGGTTTCATGCATTTCTGTAGCAATATAGTGGTCTTTTACATACAGTGCAACTCCACCTCCTCTTTTATGGGGTCTGTTTTTTGTTTTTTTTTAATAGTTTGTATCCTTCTACCAGTATATTCCAATCATGGGTTTCATCCCACCAAGTTTCTGTTATTCCAACTATATCATATTTACCTTCATGTATTCGTAGTTCGAGTTCACCCTGCTTGTTCCCCAGACTTTGTGCATTTGTATATAGGCACTTGAGATCTTTATGTCTGACACTGTGTTTCCTGTCTACATAACCTGTGTTGTGCCTGCCTGTCCCTACTTTCTTGCCACCTGTTTGATTAGTGCTCATGGTATGGCACTCACTATTAAATGCTTGGTTTGGGTTGGCATCAAGGTTGATACACAAACATCTATTTTGCATGCACTGCTATCCTTATTTGTTTTAGGTTGCTGGGGACAGAGATGTTCTGAATCCATTAATTCTCTGTCCCCGCTGTTCAGTTTAAATATTTATCCAGGAAATCTGTGAATTTAATGCCAAGTAACTCAGTCCCTTTCTTTGATGGATGCAAACCATCCCTTTTGTACAGTTTTTCATTGGACCAGCTGCAGACATTATGACTAATAAAACCAAAGCCTTCCCTTTTACACCACTCCTTTAGCCACACATTAAACTCTGCTACACGCTGCCTTTTCCCTTTTTGTTCCTTGTATACTGGTAGAACCTCTGAAAAGATAAGCCTACAGTCCATATTACTAAGTTCATACCCCAAGCTCTGGAAGTTTTTCTGAACAGAAAATACATCCTTCTGGGACAGATCATTTGTACCAAGATGTATAATAGCATCAACATCACAGCCCTTGCTGGCATTCTTGACTATCTTAAGAATACGCTTCTTGTCTCTGCTGGCAGTAGCACCTGGTAGACACCTGACCTCTTTCAAAACCTCAGTATCCTTTCCTAAATTTACATCCCTTACAATTGAGTCCCCAACCAGAAGGTGGCTTCTCTTTTTGGATGCCTTGCTCTTCTTGTGTGACTGGTGCGTAATACCTGATTCACACTTTCTCCTTTCCCACGTAAGTTCTTCTTCTAGGACCATGATCCCTGGCTTACTTAAGTTATCATTATCACAACTACCATGACCTGTCACTTCAGTGTCCCTATTAAGGTCAGCAAGGGCATTGTATCTGTTATGCTGGGACACAGCAAAAGTTTTGTGTTTATGGTCCACAGCTCTCACCCTGCCAGATCCCATGATTGTCCATACTGCCCTTTTCCTGTAGGATCTTTGTGGTAGTGGGGGCTGGTAGCACGGCAGCTCAATATATGGCTGGATTGGGCACCTAATTTCTGCTTGGAGAGCACAGATTAGAGATTCTAGATAGGTAATCTGTCCATGTAGACTGGTAATTTTTTTACAAAGAGGACAGGATCCAAGTTTGAAGAGTACTGAGAAAGACAGCTGTAAAACAAGTATTACACTGAACTAAGCCATTCATTTTGAAATAAAATATAATCACAATCTCAAGTGCACTTACTCTAAATGTCTTACTAGATTACATCCTGATGGATTACATCCCAGAGTTTTAAAGGAGCTGATAGAGGTCATCTCAGAACCACTGCACCACATCTTTCAAAAATCCTGGAGCACTGGGGAACTACCAGAGGACTGGAAAAGAGTTGATGTGGTTCCCATCTTCAAAAAAGGGAAAAAAACAGACCCAGGAAACTATAGACCAACCACTAACATCAATACCCAGGAAGATACTGGAAAAGATAATAAAAAAACAGATCTGCCAACATCTAGAAACAAGTAAAGTAATAACTAGTAGTCAGCACGGGTTTGTTAAAAACAGATCATGACAAACCAATCTTATTTCATTCTTCAACACAGTGACTAAATTAGTAGACCAACAAAATCCTGTGGACATAATATATTTAGATTTCAGCAAGGCATTCAATAAAGTAGACCACAACCTACTTCTTAGTAAGCTAGAAAAAAGTGGAATAGATAGCTTACCAAATTTGCAGATGATACTAAGCTGGCAGGAATAGCTAACACCCAAGAAGATAGGCCCAAGATCCAGATGGATCTTGACAGACTAGAACACTGGGCCATATCTAATAAAATGAAATTCAATATAGAGAAAAGTAAAGTCCTACACTTAGGCAAGAAAAACCAAAAGTACACATATAGACTGGGTGAAACCAGGCTCAATAGCAGTAACTGTGAGAGGGATCTTGGACTCTTAGTGCACAACCAGCTAAATATGAGCCAGCAGTGTGCAGCCGCCGCCAAAAAAGCTAATACAATCCTAAATTGTATTAACAGAGGGATACAGTCAAGATCAAGGGAAGTACTAATACCACTCTATAAAACCTTAGTAAGACCACACCTAGAGTACTGCATCCAGTTTTGGTCACCACATTATAAAAAAGATGTTGAGACTCTAGAAAAAATACAGAGAAGAGCAACCATGATGATTAGGGGACTGGAGGCTAAAACATACAACAAACGGTTGCAGGAACTGGGCTTGGCTAGTCTAGTAAAGAGAAGGACCAGGGGAGACATGATAGCGGTCTTCCAATATTTGAGGGGCTGCCATAGGGAAGAAGGGGTCAAGCTATTTTCTAAAGCTCCTGTAGGCCAGACAAGGAATAATGGATGGAAACTGAACAAGGAGAGATTTAATCTGGAAATAAGGAGAAACTTTCTGACAGTGAGAACAATCAACCTGTGGAAAAGCTTGCCCTCGGAAGTTGTGGGAGCGCCATCACTTGAGATTTTCAAGAAGAGATTGGACTGCCATTTGTCAGAAATGGTGTAGGGTCTCCCGCTTGGGTGGGGGGTTGGACTAGATGACCTACAAGGTCCCTTCCAACTCTGATTATCTGTATATAAACCAGGATAGACATTTTAATACTGTCTCTTTAAGGGAATGCTAAAATTATAATTGGGTGTGGTTCCTCAAATGGCCATAAGATGGAGCCAGAAACCTGGGTTGTTCTGTTCTGTTATTGCTGAGAGTGTTGCAGTTCCTGCATTTCCCTATTGACTGTTGCTGACCATTGTTATTCTTGGATTTGATGCGAATCTTTTACTGAACTGTTTTTGATACTGGACTTTGTTATTGGGTTATCCCTGGACTGAAAACTGACAGCTTTAACCGTGAATGACTTGAACTGTTTGTTGGACTTTGCTTAAACATTTATTGGAAGTAAAAACCTACATTTTACTATACAGTGTATCTGTGTGCTGGTTGTGTGTTATTCTTCACCACTCTCACTACATCTCCCTGTGTGCGCTCATTCTCCTAACGGGAAATTACCTCAACACATACTATATTCTTTTCCTTTTCTTAACTACCTTTCTTTTTACCACCCTTTTAAAAAAATAACTCTCCTTGTCTTTTCAATCATTTCATTGTCATTTTTCCAATCCCTTGAGTGATTGGAAATGTAAATATCTTGAGGAGAGAAAAACAGTAATAAAAAGAAGGAAACAAAAAAAGCGTTCCTTCCAGGTTTCAAACTGGGAATATTCTGTACATCAGGCAAGTATTGTAACTGCTGTGTGGTTGAAAAAGTTATGTGGAGCAGAAGTTGTCACAGAATTTTTCAGAAAAACCTGGAGGAATGGTGAGGGCCCAATCCTGCATCTGAAAAGTAGCCAATCCATGTGCCAGGGATGTCCTAGGAAAATAAGTAGAATAAAATAGAATAACAGAGTTGGAAGGGACCTGGGAGGTCTTCTAGTCCAACCCCCTGCTTTGGCAGGAAACCCTACAGCACTTCAGACAAATGGTTATCCAACAACTTTTTTAAAAACTTCCAGTGTTGGAGCATTCACAACTTCACAACAAGTTGTTCCAGATTAACTGTTCTAACTGTCAGGAAATTTCTCCTTAGTTCTAAGTTGTTTCTCTCCTTGATTAGTTTCCATTGCTTCTTGTCCTGCCTTCAGGTGCTTTGGAAAATAGCTTGGCTCCCTCTTCTTTGTGGCAGCCCCTGAGATATTGTAACACTGCTATCATGTCTCCCTAGTCCTTCCTTTCATTAAACTAGACATACCCAGTTCCTGCAACTTACTGTGGTTTTTGCAGTTTTCTGCAAAAAGTGAAGCAAGGCAGCTGCACCTGAGTTGACAAGAACAATAAACTGATTGATTGACTGATTGATGATGTGCCATAAAGTAGTTTTCAACACTTAGCAATCTCATTGATAGACCTTCTTCATGACAATCTATTTGGTCTTTCAGGTTTTGCAATGATGCCCCCATCGCCACTGTAACAGTGCCTTGCTGTTGGTTGTTGTCTCTCTTTTTCCTTCCATATTTGTCATTTGTGCTTTGAGGGGGAACTCTGGGTTGATTTGTTTGATGAACCATCAGTTTGTTTGTTGGCTGTCCTGGTATGCTGTTTAGTCTCCAATATCAAAGTTCAAAGGTGTCCATACTTCTTCTTCAAAAGCCAACTTTTGCTTCCATGGAGTGTTGCAGGGAATATTGTGGCTTGAGCAATTATCAGAACAGAACCACAACCCCAGAAATTGTATTTGTGGGAAGTGTTTACTGGCCATATTCCTGCCTTCCAAAATGGTTACTGGCCACTATTGTTCACAGCAGAACTGGATAGTCATGATGACTTTGGATGGAGGTCCCAATTTTCTTCTCCTCAAGTTTAGCTCTTCATTAGCAATGACATCACTCAGGAAGGTAAGTTCCGGCATCCCCCTCATTTGTCTGTCTAAATTTAACTTTAAATTGGTACTGTATTCCTACAAGATTTCCTGAAGTCTTTTCTCTGGGATGGTCCCATACCATGTTTCTTTTTGGTTTCTTTTTGTCAGCACATTATGTACTGGAAAACAAAGCAATTCCACTTAGAAACTGAGAAAACTATAAAGACCAAATAAAGAATTGAAATAAACAATGTGGAATTCTGAATTTCAAATGCCCAAAACTGAGTGACACATTTTACTAAAGAAAAAGAAGGTGCCATGATTTCTTCTCTAGTGAGGATTTGAAATGCTTTATTTGATAGCCTTGTTAAGTTTAAAGAATCTACATATTCATTATTTTGCTATTAGGTTTATACAAAATGATTAACAAATCCACCTGTTCTGTAGGTTCTTGAGCTTTTTATACAACTTTCATGTTTCTAGTTTTCTCATCTTTTCCTTAAGCTGATCATAATATCAGAGGCATTTTTTCCTGAAAGAACAAAGTACCAGGGGAGTGCATTTATCTACCTGTAAGTGAAGTTCCCTTGGCAGATTGCCTAGTCCTATAAAGACATTGTGATATATTAAAAGAAAGAATTTGTATTCTTGATCAACTACAAAAACAGGTTGGATCAGATTTAAGTTTTGTACAAGCAGCCACACCTGATAATCCATTTATGTTTTGGTGCTACATGAAATGGCAATTTAAATAATATTTGCAATTTACTGCCACATACAATAACGGAGTTGGAAGGGACCCTGTTGGTCATCTAGTCCAACCCCCTGCTCAAGCAGGAGAGTCTATTCTGAATATTAGCCTCTACCTAGGATCGAACTCACAGTTGCTGTAAGATTCATTCAAGTGGGAAGAAATTTTAATCTAGGACTCAGGGCTTAATGCTGATCTTTTGAAAAAAAATGTTGAGATCAACTGAGATTACTGATGTTGTAATCAGTTTAAAGAAGGTTTTAACAGATAATCAGAGTTGGAAGGGACCTTGTAGGTCATCTAGTCCAACCCCCCACCCAAGCGGGAGACCCTAGACCATTTCTGACAAATGGCAGTCCAATCTCTTCTTGAAGGTCTCAAGGGATGGCGCTCCCACAACTTCCGAGGGCAAGCTGTTCCATTGGTTGATTGTTCTCACTGTCAGAAAGTTTCTCCTTGTTTCCAGGATAAATCTCTCCTTGTTCAGTTTCCATCCATTATTCCTTGTCTGGCCTACAGGAGCTTTAGAAAATAGCTTGACCCCTTCCTCCCTGTGGCAGCCCCTCAAATATTGGAAGACCGCTATCATGTCTCCCCTGGTCCTTCTCTTTACTAGACTAGCCAAGCCCAGTTCCTGCAACCGTTCATTGTATGTTTTAGCCTCCAGTCCCCTAATCATCCTGGTTGCTCTTCTCTGTACTTTTTGCAGAGTCTCAACATCTTTTTTATAGTGTGGTGACAAAAACTGGATGCAGTACTCTAGATGTAGTCTTGCTAAGGCTTTATGGAGTGGTATTAGTACCTCACTTGATCTTGATTGTATCTATTAATACAACTTAGGATTGTATTAGCTTTTTTGGCTGCTGCTGTACACTGCTGGCTCATATTTAGCTGGTTGTCTGTTAATCTGTTCATACTTATGGGTGCCTGCTATAATTCCCACATTTTTGTGTTGTGTTCTTTTTCAGAGGTCATAAATACAATCAGCCTTACCAGATAGATCAGAGAGGAAATATGGCCATATAAGCTAATTCTACTTTACTGTCTGGCTTACATTAACAGAATCTTGCAAATCTTTAACCACAGTTTTGCTTAGCAACCAAGGGAGGATCCCTCCTGAGCCTCTTGCTCCATCCACTATGCAGCTGTGAGCTAGCTTCCTTTTATCTGATGCTTCCCTAGATAGCATCTCTTCACCAGGTCTCCCAAGGTCATTCCCATATACCACGATACATAGATTCCCAAGTACAGTAAGCTGTAATTTCAAAGTCTTTATTATGTAACAGATTTATCCATTTCACTGTAATTATTCCCCATTTTGTTTCCATCTCCACTTCTAAGTCTTTTTCTTCCTGTCTGTTGCAATGTCTCTTGGGATTTGCAGTATTGCACTAATTCCTGCCTCAATTCCATATATATTTTTTTTTTTGGGGGGGACTTTGTTTTTGGCTGCTTCAACTTTCCAGCTCGCTTTTTCTTACTTTCCTCTTTTCACTTTTAACTCGTAACCAACTTCCTTATGAATTCTTTAATTCTTCCCTGGGTATTTGTCCTTTTTGTAGATTTACAAAGCCTTTCCAGGATGTCTGTTTCATGCAGTAACATTTTCAGTCTAAATTATCTCAAATTCTAAAACATCTCTCATGAACGACTCTATTTAGTCTTCAAAACTAAAGGCTCCTTTAAGAATTTTTACTTCAATGATATGTTACTTTACAGTTTAACCTACTTTTTCATTCATATGAAAAATCAGTTACTTTCAAATGTTTCTATTGCTTGGTCTGTGATACCGTACTCTAAATTTGTCTTTCTTCTACTAAACTTCTAAGGGGAATAATTTTCATCTGCCAATTGAATAAGATTATGAGCCTCAAGTGCTTTTATTCTCAAAGACACAACAGGAAATCTTATTCCAATCTTATTTCATTCTTCAACACAGTGACTAGATTAGTAGACCAGCAAAATACTGTGGACATAATATATTTAGATTTCAGCAAGGCATTCGATAAAGTAGACCACAACCTACTTCTTAGTAAGCTAGAAAAAAGTGGAATAGATAGCACCACCACTAGATGGATTCGTAACTGGCTGGCAAACTGTACTCAACGAGTACTCCTTAATGGGTCTAAGTCTACATGGAGGGAAGTAAGCAGTGGGGAGCCACAAGGTTCCGTCTTAGGCCCAGTACTCTTCAATATCTTCATCAATGACTTAGATGAGGGAATAGAAGGGGAACTTACCAAATTTGCAGATGATACTAAGCTGGCAGGAATAGCTAACACCCAAGAAGATAGGCTCAAGATCCAAATGGGTCTTGACAGACTAGAACACTGGGCCATATCTAATAAAATGAAATTCAATGTAGAGAAAAGTAAAGTCCTACACTTAGGCAAGAAAAACCAAAAGTACACATATAGACTGGGTGAAACCAGGCTCAATAGCAGTAACTGTGAGAGGGATCTTGGACTCTTAGTGCACAACCAGCTAAATATGAGCCAGCAGTGTGCAGCAGCCACCAAAAAAGCTAATACAATCCTAAGTTGTATTAACAGAGGGATACAGTCAAGATCAAGGGAAGTACTAATACCACTCTATAAAGCCTTAGTAAGACCACACCTAGAGTACTGCATCCAGTTTTGGTCACCACATTATAAAAAAGATGTTGAGACTCTAGAAAAAATACAGAGAAGAGCAACCAGGATGATTAGGGGACTGGAGGCTAAAACATACAACGAACGGTTGCAGGAACTGGGCTTGGCTAGTCTAGTAAAGAGAAGGACCAGAGGAGACATGATAGCGGTCTTCCAATATTTGAGGGGCTGCCACAGGGAGGAAGGGGTCAAGCTATTTTCTAAAGCTCCTGTAGGCCAGACAAGGAATAATGGATGGAAACTGAACAAGGAGAGATTTAACCTGGAAATAAGGAGAAACTTTCTGACAGTGAGAACAATCAACCAATGGAACAGCTTGCCCTCGGAAGTTGTGGGAGCGCCATCACTTGAGACTTTCAAGAAGAGATTGGACTGCCATTTGTCAGAAATGGTGTAGGGTCTCCCGCTTGTGTGTGGGGGTTGGACTACATGACCTACAAGGTTCCTTGCAACTCTGATTATCTGTATCTGTATCTGGAAAAAATAATGATTTAATATTATCACTGTTAAATCAACTGCTACTGCTGCTTGAAAGGTTGCCTGAATTCCTCCAGAAGTTCTGCAATATTTCTAGATCATTGGAGAGGCATCTGCAAAATGCTTCTAACAGGTATTCTGGGAGTTGACACATCTTAAAGTTGTCAAGGTTGATAAATGTTGCCCTAGTGCAGAGGTTGCCTGAATTCCTAGTGCAAAGGTTGCCTGAATTCCTCCAGAAGTTCTGCAATATTTCTAGATCATTGGAGAGGCATCTGCAAAATGCTTCTAACAGGTATTCTGGAGTTCACACATCTTAAAGTTGTCAAGGTTGATAAATGTTGCCCTAGTGCAGAGGTTTCCAAACTTGGCTACATTAAGACTTGTGGACTTCAACTCATTGCTCAGTATAGCTGGCTGGAGAATTCTGGGAGTTGAAGTCCACAAGTCTTAAAAGTTGCCAAGTTTGGGGACCCCTGCCCTAGTGTTTCTCAACCTTGACAACTTTAAGACATGTGGACTCCCTGGCTGCGGAATTCTGTGAGCTGATGTCCAAACATCTTAAAGTAGCCAAGGTTAAGAAACACTGCCTTAGAGTAATAAAGCAAAATTATTTACATAGTGGCTCTCTCATTTGAATCCATGCAGGGCAGCTTGTGTTCCTGATAATTATAGGCTCACAAGAGAGATTTATTTATTCTGCAGTAAATGTTCAGCCAAGAATATATATTATCAGGCCACGTCCAAAAACCACCAGATACTTAACCTTTCCTAGACTCCAATCTAAGTTTGTTTCAAAGTGAATATTTTTAAATTAGACTAATGACTAGATTGCTTACTGGCAACAGACAGTTAAAAGAATGAAAGTATCTTCTCTTTCTAACAATTACTAGTAAATATATCAAATATATATTGAAATAAATATTAGCCATAGCATTAAAAACTGCCTTTATTTATGTGTATCTAGAAACTCTTTCTGTAACTGTGATATCCCTTCCATAATATCTCCATTGCCAGGATAGTTAAAGCTATTTTAGTAATTGATGAAATCTAAATACTGGGGCAACCATGGGTATGTCTCATGTCATACCCTTAACTATCCAACACCATTCGGGATAAAATAGCACCATATGAAGAATGTGAGCAACTATGATTGAGTGATTGATTCATTTTGTGTGAAACCCTATCTCAATAAGTGAGATAGCCACCATATCTCAACAAGGGAACAATATAACAATTAAAATGCCAGTTTAATTGGTCTAGTGGTTAAGGCACCAGGCTAGAGACCAGGAAACTAAGGAGTCCCACCTTAGGCATGAAAGCTGTTTGAATGAGTTTGGGCCAATGACTCTCTCTCAGTCCAATTCATCCCACAAGGTTTCATTATGGGGAAAGTGGGAAAACAAAGGAGTATTAAATATGTTCACTGCCTTGGATTAATTATAAAAATAATAAAGTTGGGACCATAAGTGCAGATGATGAAGGATTTGGGGGCCAAATGATTTTTTATCCCATCTTAGAAGTTTCTAGGGATATTGAAGGAAATAAAGGAGTTACTGAAAGCCCTAAATGTTCTCTACCAAAGTGCCTTTTTTATTGTAAAGTAGCTTCCAGAAGGCAAATGGTGGCACCAATGGGGAAATGTCAGGTCTAAGCTCAAATATAACACAGTAAAATCCAACTGAGTCCAGTTCTTTATTTGCTTACGCCTAACAGACAGAATATTGCCAGATTAAAGTTATTACCTTCTAACCTAATTGATATACTCTGAGAGTTTCTAGGGTATATCTGCCCTGAACCTTTTCTTCCTTCCCCTAGCCAGTTCTGGATTCTTATATTAACCTCTTTTTGGAATGTGCTATCTTCTCGCTGGAAGCTATACTGCTACCACTGACATTCCCTCCCCCTCCTTTTCCAGCTGCACATTCAGGGATTACATTACTCCATCAAGCGTTCTGAGAAGATGCTACATCTATTTGAAAGGTACAAAATGAAGAATGGCAGGGATTGGTTGTAAACTCTACCCATATATTATCCTGTTATGTAAGTAAGAGAAGCTCGGTGGTTTATCTCTCAGTGGAGGTTCATTTCTCAATCATAGGCCCTTCAATGAAATGTGAAATATTATAATCCTGGGGAGAGTGAGAAAACAAACTTTATCTTTTTTTAATTATAATAATAAATTATGCTTTTGGAAAGACATTGATAGCTATATTATACTTCTGGATTAAAATAATAATAATGTTCACAATCTGCAATGTCAAAATCAAAAACAGTATTGTATCTTGAAGTGGAATTGATAGCAAAACTGTCTTGATTCCAGTCTACTTCTGCTGCCATATAAAAGATACTGTTTTGGGGCATATTATATGAAGTCAGATACAGCAGGGTAACCACATTTTTAAGATTCAGAAGACACCACACTATAGCACAACTTGAATCCAGACTTAGTTATGTGTCTTAGTTGGTTTGATATCAGTGGGATTTTAACTACTAATGATGACAAAGCCGGTGTTGGTCTAATGATTGAGGCACCAATCTAGAACTCAAAAGATTGTGAGTTCCAATCCTAGCATAGACACAAGGGGCAGCTAAATAACTTTGGACTAGTCCCACTCTCTCAGCCCTAGAAAGCAGGCTGTTTATTTATTAGATTTTTATCCCACTTTTATTACTTTATAAATAAAGGTGGCAATGGCCAACCACTCCCAAAACTGCACCAAAAAAATAGCAGGAAGATATCCAGGAAGTTGCAAGAAGTCGAGTTGCAAGAAGGCATAACAACAAAACAACAACAAAACAAATCAAAGTCCTATTGTTTTCAATGGTTTGCTCCTCTAGGTATGATTAAGTCTGAATCCAAGAGCATGCATTTTCCTATAAATATACAACAAGCCTGACAGCCTGTTTCTCAATTTTAGCATCCACTTCTTGAGGACAAGGGAGAAAAGGGGGCCATTTTATTATTTCAGTTTTATGGAACACTTATTCCCAAGAGAACCCACAGATCATTCATCTGTTCATTTGACATGATGATTCACATACAGTTTCCTTTTATTTTTCCCCTTCCAAAAATTAAGGTTAGATGATGGTAATTCTGCAGCTGCCCCTGTCACCAAGTTTGGTCAAAACAAGCAAATGTATAGCACAGAGTTCAATATCACTTGATGAGTCAGGCATCATAAAAGTTTAATAAATTATTGCTCCATTATTAGAATCTTCATTACGTGCTTCCTTGCAGTTGTGGCAAGCTTAAAGTCTAATACTGTCTCATAAACATACACCTATTTTGCAATGATTTTCTTTCTGGCAGGCAGCAGTCCCTATTTTAGGCCTGCTCTTTAACTGTAACCATAACACCAGCCATAGCTGTCCCTTTATAATGGATCACTGCTCTGCCTGGACAACAGGTGTTTTGCTTTCTAACTAATCTTTCACCTCCATTATCCACTCCATTTAATTCATCTGAGAGCTGTTCTGCATAAACTAGGTCTTGACATAAGGCTTACATTTAATTTTTATATTAGCAACAGCCTAAGGCATCTTGGTAATAATTTCAATCCATCCCACTACTAGGCTTTGAAATGATTACATGGTAGAATGCAACAAGGGTTGAAAATGAGAAGCACATTTTCCAGAGGGTTTTTATTATTATTATTATTATTCATGCAGTCATGTGCCAGTGAAGAGAAAAGCAAATGAAAAGAAAACAAAAAGTTGTGTGCAGGCCAGTCTTTTGGCAAGCAAATACAATTTCCCCAGCTGTCTGCTAAAAGTGTTGGCCCAAATGGATAGGCTCCTGGTATGTAAGGGTCCATGCACTGCGGGGGTGGGGGGTGCACTCACCACTGGAAATAGTAGATGGGATAGGAAGACTTCATCCCCATCCTGTCCATCTCTTAGTTCTGCTTTCACTATAGTTTTTAAAATCTTAATTTGTGCAGTTTTTATGTTGTAATGTTTAAATTATTTTTCTACTTGTTTTATAATCTGTACGCTGCCCAGAGTCACCTTACAGGAAAGATAGAGAGCTATAAAAATTTAAATAAACAAATAAATAAACATAAGGCTACATTCCCCTTTAAAAGTAATCACTTATGTATTTTTGCTTCCTTGTAATATTTTAACACTGAGATGTTTAAATACAATTTTGGAGGGCTCCTGTTCAGCGGTGGGATTCAAAAAATTTTACTACCAGTTCTGTGGGCGTGGCTTGGTGGGCATGGCGTGGCTTGGTGGGCGTGGCTTGGTGGGCATGGCAGGGGGAGGTTACTGCAAAATATCCATTCCCTCCCCACTCCTGGGGGAAGGTTACTGCAAAATCCCATTCCCTCCCCACTCCATTAACCTGCTTTCCAGCTCCGTTCTGTGCAGGACAACAAAAGAAGACCCAGCCAATCAGCTGGGACTTGGGAGGCAGAGAATAGGTGGGGGTGGAGCCAGCCAGAGGTGGTATTTGCCGGTTCTCTATATTACTCAAAATTTCCGCTACCAGTTCTCCAGAACTGGTCAGAACCTACTGAATACCACCTCTGCTCCTGTTGCTCCATGCCCAAATCAAACAACAAGATTACTGCCTGTTTTTCCCTCCATGCCATCACTCTGTTAAACACCTAATTCCCACAGCATTGTCTTATGCCTAACCATGTAGTAGGACTATATTACTATTATCCTTTTCATCTTTCCTATTACCTTTTCCTACGATATCTTATGACTATAACTTTGTTAGTTGTATCTTGATTTATGATTGTATCTTATGATTTGTCACTTTGTTGCTGAGAGCTTATGCACCTGAGACAAATTCCTTGTGTGTCCAATCACACTTGGCCAGTAAAAAATATTCTATTCTATTCTATTCTATTCTATTCTATTCTATTCTATTCTATTCTATTCTATTCTATTCTATTCTATTCTATTCTGCCTCTGAGCTGTTGGGGAATCAAATTTATATCTTCCAGGGGAAGTTCTAACTGGAAATGCTATTCATTCATGACTTGCTCAAGAGAATGGATTTAATGGATTTCTTGATGCTGATTGTTTTGCTTGCATCCTTGGATCCTGACTCACATGCAGAAATCTCTCTCCTGTGCAATGATTTGTTGATGTGATATAATACAGTACTTTATGCTTGCATTTGTTTACATAGGTGAAAGTTTTCAACTTATGACCACAATTGGAACCAGAATTTTGGTTGCTAAACAATATGTTCATTAAGCAAGTCATAATGAGATGGGACCAATTTTACAACCATTTTTACCATGGTCATAAAGCAAATCATGTGGTCATTAAATGAACCACACACCTCTTATGCAAATCTGGCTTCCCCAATTGACTTTGCTTCTCAGAAGCTTGACTGTGAAGGTCAAATGTCTCAATCAAGTGACTGCAAAATGCTGCAACCACTGTAAAGGTGAGCTGGTTGCCAAGCAACCAAATTGCTATCATTTGTCTGCAAAGATGGTGTAATAATCATAACTTTGAAGATGTGTCATGAGTCACTTTCTCCAAGGCTCTTATAACTTTAAACCATCGTTAAATGAATGGTCCTAAGCCAAGTACTGCATGTAACTCCACAGATAATTTTCCTTAGATCATTTCTTATTTCTACAAAAAAAAATTTTTTTTAAAGGGGGGCAGGTTGGAAGATGTTACGGAGGTTTAGTTGCAGTTGTTTAGGGACTTGGAAATTTATAATACCACAACATCTAATTGACAATGAGCCAAGATCATTGTTTTTTAAAACTTTTAATAATAATAATACATGGTCAAGCATGTTATTCTGGATGTGACATTTCATATAACTAGCATAAAGTCCCCTTGTAAAAAAAAAATCTAAAAACTCTTGAAAGCTGAAGTTTCAAAATGGTAAACAACCATTCCCTTTTTTTATATTGCAAAGAGGATGAATGTATTTGTATCTGCTGTCTCTGATGCGAATGGAAATTATAGAAAATAAGTGTGATTTTCTTTTGTCTCATCACATGTGATATCAGCAGAACATAAGCTTCCTTCTGCCAAGTTTATGATTCCACACTGATGCCTTAAGCTAGGTTTTATCTTTTCTTGTCTTTATTTTCTTGGTAGAGCCGAAAAGCATCTGGGAAGTAATAGGACATATCTTATTCTAGCAGTGAACAAGCTTTTCTCACAGATGCAGCGGGGACCAAAGTTGGATGTTTCCCTGCATGTTGATCCATGTGTCAGACTTCCCCAGACTGATGTTGGAGCAAAAAAGCTTGCCAAAGAACATTCAAGGACACAGGTCTGATAAGATTCAGAACTTTTATTTGCACATATTAAAGAAAGCTTTATGTCAAAGGAAAGCAACTTATGCAGACTCTGGGATTCAAGCAGTCCCAAAGTTCAAATCTCCATCTTTCTTTCTTTTTTTCCTTCCTTATGCCAAAATGAACTTAGAGCTTCTCTTTGTTCAGACTGAAAAGTGCTGGCACTTGTGCAGTATTATTGCAACAGACAAGTCTGCTCTCAGGCACGTTGCTTTCGACCTGGCCAACTCTGGTGGTATGAGACCTGGCTAGAGCAAAATCTGGCTAAGATTCTGAAAAAGATCCACAGGGAGGTGAACTACAAGGTGGCCAAGGAGTTACTTTAATCTTTCTTCAATTTTAATAAGCTCACTACATTCACAGCAGTTCCATCTTGGGACAGTAATGGCTTCTGAATATTCATGTGATTGTAGGTATGTCAGCCAGTGCCTATCAGTTCCCTCATCTGATAGTGATGGAAAACCTTGCAAAAGATTGTGTAGTCCAGTGGCATTAAGTTCTGGAGGGAAATCTAGGTCCAGTACATCAAGTCATTAGGATTAAGCAAGAGGAGACAACAGATGGTCTGATGGGACAGCAGCAGGAAGGTCCAGGAATGCCTTCTTTCTGAATCACATCAAAGATACAGGCTGGACAGTGGTGCCCCCCCCCCCAAAAAAACATTTCAGTTATGTGCAGTTGAATAGTTGGAAGCAACTGTTTATACTGCATATAGAAAGCTGAGTCATTTTCCCCATTGACATTGCTGGAGGTGATTTATAACAGCCCTATAATAGTTCTGTTTTTAGCAGACATTCAATCTCAGAACCAGCATTTAGGAGGTCCAAGGGAAAGGGGCCTTCACTGTTCATCATCAGCTGTTATAATATCTTGATAGCAAGAAATCTATCTAGTCTAGAAATCCAAGTAGTTCATGAATGTGCTTGCCCCAAAGAATTTAAATACCCCCCTAAGCAATTCTTCTCCCCAATTATATGTGGTATAATTAAGATAGGGCTACTGGAATTCTTCTCCTGTTTCTCCTGTCCCTCAGACTCAAGAATCTGTTTTTGCAATAGTCCTGTTTCCTCTTTTAATTGTCTTGCTACTTGCTCTGTGTTTGCAAGGTCTATTGGATATTTTATTGTAGCATTTTACCTGGAATAGCAATAGCAATAGCACTTAGACTTATATAACACTTCATTGTGCTTTACTGCTCCCTCTAAGCAGTTTACAGAGTCAGCATATTGTCCCCAACAATCTTTACAAATCACAAGGGAATGCACACATATATGCAATATATCTCATATATTATCTCATAGATATCTCATAGATAGCTAGATAAATCCTTCTAAAAAAAAAGTGCAGACTATTATTTACCAAACATTGTGCTCAAGGCATTAAAAACATAATTAAGCAACTGTTACCCATCTAATGGCTTATGCAGATGTTGTGTGTATTAGGCCATATTGAAACTTAGAATGGGTGACTTGATTAAATGACCCTTTGATCACATGGAGCAGATCTGTGACTCAAAACAGGCCTCTGTTTCAAAGCAGCAATTCAAATCAGGTGCCTCTGGAGCCCATGGCAACTTCTATTCCATATGTGGAGAACAGGGAGGGAAGAGTAAGTAAAAGGCTCATTAGACATGAGCAATCATCCAATGTGATTTATAGCTCTTTAGTACAATTAGCATTGTCACATTCAGCACTCATTTTCTTTCATGTGGTGAACCATAAACTCTGCTCTCTCTTGTACTACAGGTAGTCTTCAACTTACAGCAGTTTGTTCAAAGTTACAATAGCATTGAAAAAGTGACTTATGACCATTTTTCACACGTATGAGCATTTCATCATCCCCATGGTCATGTGATCAAAATTCAAATGCTTGGCAACTGACTCATATTTATGACAGTTGCAGTGTCCTGGGACCATGTGATCACCTTGTACAATCTTCTGACAAGCAAAGTCAATGGGAAAGCCAGATTTACTTAACAACCATGTGACTAACTCAACAACTGCAGTGATACACTTAACAACTGTGGCAAGAAAGGTCATAAAATGAGGCAAAACTCATTGAAAAATTGTCTCAATTAGCAACAGAAATGTTGGGCTCAATTGTGGTCATAAGTTGAGGACTACCTGTAATGGAATGTCCCATTTCCAGGCTGGTTCTACCAATCTAATCAGGAAGTCAACCCAGCTCTTAGCAATCTAACCAGGGGCTTAAAGCTGTCCTTGCTTTTGAATATCCTTCCAGCTAAAGGCAGAACAGATAATGAGTGAACTGCCTCATATTTTGATTGCTCTAAACACAGGGACAAGATAATAAGATGTCACTTCATCTGAGCTGGCCTCTTTCTCTGGGGCTTGCCAATCTACATGGCACTAAATTTCATTACACCGAACTCTGAGATTCCTAATAGTGGTGAGTGGTTTGTTTCCTGGGGTGGTAATTACTGAACAGTTATGCCCATCCTCCTTGCTCCCAAATCATCCATTGAACAGACGCAGAAAACTCTTTCACCCCAGAAGCGCAAAATCCTTTATCGTGCCTCCACATCTTACTCAGCAGAGTTTGAGCTTTGAGAATATGCCAGCTAACATCCCCTGAAATCATAATGAAGAAATCGTCCCAGAATACCCACTCAGGTAGTAAAGCACAAGGTTATGACAACCTAGAAAAAAAAAGTGAAAAGACAGATCTTATTTTCAGTGCAATTTTGAACATCGGTATTTTTAAATTGGAGTTGGATACTTTCTGCAATAATTCAGTTAACCACTCTATGAGTGTTTTGTTAGACAATGTGGAATTTTTTTTACTATCATTTCCTCATCTCTGTTATTGTTGCCTTTAAGGGTGGGGACTGATTCAAAACAGTGTTGTGGTGAGCCCCATTAGAGTATGCAACTGACATTTGGCATCCAGTTGTGCCAAAACAATAAGCATCTTCAAATGTTTTGAACTTCCCTCATTCGGGTGAAACCTTTTTTTTACACTGAATCTTGAAGTGGTTTTATTATCAAATCTTGAATGATAAATACAATCTGGAAATTTGCTGGGTAAAGAAACAAGGAGAAATATCTGGGCATGCATATCCATATAGAGACTGTTGGGAGCAGTCACCGAACAGCCTGGAAAGATGCAGTTGCTTTAATGAGCCAAGACAGGTGCTTTGTTAGCATTTTTTGCACCTTATGAGCTTTTCTTTCAAAGCATTCATGCAGTCCAATTATAACTTTGCAAACATTCAAATAACATTATTTAGTAACCAATAAACATTCTCCTTAACCCAGAGAAATTGTGGATTTCCTTATCACTCTGTGCTTTTGAAGCACCTATGGAAGTTGTTTGAACAACTTTATAAGTATATCAAGATTCTTAAGTAGATTAAAGCAAGGAAACAAAACAAAACCCACACCTGAAATGACCCCTACGCCCATTCTTGTTCAATATCGGTTGTCACACTGATTATCTAAAACTGAATGTGACATAATTGAGTATTCAGTTGATGACAGATAATATTCTGCTTACTGTATGTGTTATAGAAGGCAAATGAAAACAGCCTCTCTGGTAATGTGACAATTTGTACTGCATACATATAATTCTGACAGGTCTATTAGAGGGGGGACCATTTTGTTTTTGAAAATTAAACATGGGACAACAAAATAGCAAAAAGTTTGTGTTAAACAGAACATTGCATAGTATTATAACTGCAAGGTACAATGTTTACTTATTTATTTTTGAAAGCCAGGAGTGCAATTAACCTGAAGCTTTGGTGGGGCTCTGTCCTTGGTATTCTCTAGTATATAATCTTTGAAAAATCTTTCAGGACCAGCTCCTTGCCTAACCTATTGTCACAAGCCACAGTCATCCCCATCTTCAAAAAGGGAGACCCAAGCCTAGTTGAAAATTACAGGCCAATCTCCTTATGCTGCATCACCTGTAAAGTCATGGAATCAATTATTAACCAATCCATCATCCTTCACTTAGAGACAAATAACCTACTCTCCAATAAACAATTTGGTTTCAGAAAAAAAACTATCCTGTAATCTGCAACTCTTACACTGCAAAAACATATGGACGATACTAACTCGACCAGGGCAAAGCAATAGACACAATCTACATAGACTTCTGTAAAGCCTTTGATTCAGTGGTACACGACAAACTACTCCTAAAAATAAAATCCTATGGTATCTCTGGACAACTGAATAACTGGATAGAAGCATTCCTGTCAAACAGACAACAAATGGTCAAAATCGGGAGTGTACTATCAAATCCAGTACCTGTCAATAGTGGTGTTCCCCAAGGCAGTGTTCTAGGACCAACTCTCTTCATACTCTACATAAACGACCTCTGTGATCATATTAAGAGCAATTGCGTTCTCTTCGCTGATGATGTAAAGCTGTTCAATACCACAGACAATACTGCTACCCTACAAAAGATCTTGACTATGTATCAGAGTGGTCAAACAAATGGCAACTTCAAATCTCAACAAATAAATGCTCTGTCTTACATATTGGCAAAAAAAATCAGAAAATAAAATACAAGCTGAATAGTCAAGATCTTGTTGATGACCCAAGCTCTGTAAAGGACCTTGGAATACTCACCTCTAATGATCTAAGTGCTAGAGCCACTGCAACTACATAGCCAAAAAGGCATTAAGAGTTGTTAACCTAATCCTACGTAGCTTTTTCTCTGGTAATATCACACTACTAACCAGAGCATACAAAACATTTGCTAGACCAATACTCGAATACAGTTCATCAGTCTGGAACCCACACTACGTATCTGATATTAGCACAATTGAGAAAGTCCAGAAATATTTCACAAGAAGAGTTCTCCACTCCTCTACTCGTTGTAGAATACCTTATGCCACCAGACTTGAAATTCTAGAACTAGAAAACCTTGAATTACGCCGTCTTCGGTCTGACTTAAGCATGGTATATAAAATCATACATTGCAATGTCCTACCTGTCAATGAATACTTCAGCTTCAACCATAACAACACAAGAGCACACAATAGATACAAACTCAAAGTAAACCGCACCAAACTTGATTGCAGGAAATACGACTTCAGCAATAGAGTGGTCAATGTCTGGAATACTCTACCCGACTCTGTAGTTTCTTCCCCAAACCCCAAAAACTTTAACCTTAGACTGTCTACTATTGACCTCACCCTTTCCTAAGAGGCCTGTAGGGGCGTGCATAAGCGCACCAACGTGCCTACCGTCCCTGTCCTATTGTTTCTCTTATTCTTTTATTTTTCTTATATGTACCCATTTCATGTATTCACAACTATGTATACATTTATACTTATTATCTTGTAAACAATTGGCAAATCAAATAAATAAATAAAATAAATATCAGTGCTAGTATCTGGCACTGATGATGCTACCTAATTTGGTTTATGAAACATCGGCAAGAAAACAGCCAAACTCACAGAACACCAAGGACCCCTCATTTGAACCCTGAGCTACAAATATTCTCCTTTATTGGCACTCTGTGTAGTGTTATGCAAAAGAGAGAATGATTTGCAAGCAAGAGATGAAAGGTGAACAAGACACTATAATTTGAACAGTTACAGAATCATTGCTAATTTACCAATAGGTGTCATTTGTTAAACTGGCAGTGGGACTTAAAGTTTGTATATCACTAGGACTTATGGACATAAAAGCTTATGAGTGGATGGAATGGCTAAAAACAGATGGGAGGAGAGATAGTGTGACATTTAGTTGGGAAATGAAGTGATAAAGAGAGAAAGTTGAGGAATCAATTAACATTCTAGTAACAGCTAAGAGTAGATTGCCTTAAAGTCCACCAGCTGTCACAGCTAATGTTAGGGTAAAAACCATTCAGACTTGAGGTACCTTAAAGTTCATTGTTAAGACACATGGAATTTATTAAAGTGGAATACAATTCACGTTTGAAGATTTTGTGCAGAAGGATGTTTGATTCTCGGCAGAGCTGTTGATATCATACAAGGCCCCTTTGAGCATATTTTCAAATAGTTTCCCCCCACAAACATTTTTCAATATTCAAAATGTATTAAATTTATGCAAGAGTTTGCTTGGTCACCAGTATGGGTTCCATCAGCAATCTCAGTAGCCAAATGCAAACAAGAAAAACCATTGAGTCTGTGCTGTTGTTATTGTTTCTCTTATTTTATTTTCATCTGGAACCCTGCTCCCCACAATGTGGTTTTCTTAGGTGGCATACAATGGGCACATTGGGTTACCATGGCCTTATCTCCATGACTTTATCTCACTGACTTTTCCAGTGTGTCTAATCTGTCAAAACAACAGGAGAATGACTACATTGGAAGGTTAGCTTAACCTCTCTTGGCTGGGTCTTCACCCCATATTATTCTACATTTGATTATAGTCATTTAGCTATAATGTCAGATTCAATAATAGTAGAGTAATTCCGTCATCATGATGTTCTTTGCTGTGGCTTCTTGACACTTTCCCACTGAATTCTATTATTTATGGGTGATTTTTTTTAATGCCAATAGCTCAAGTCAAAAAGGGTAATGCTAGATCTAAAAATGATATGTATGTATGAGTTTTCAGTAAGTTGGCAAGGCTTTTCACAGAATATTATTTCTCATTTAAAGGGAGAAAGATTTTTCAGAAGTAAAAAAGATATTTTCTCAGAAATGAGTCTGAATTCCATGGTAGATATTTTTTATTACACCCATGTTGAGTGTGCTCAGAAGTTCAAATTTACCCACCCTTCCTCATTTCTTTTTATGACTCATTGCTTTTTCTCCTTAATTCCTATATCTTCAAATATCTGCTATGGCTATTTGGGAAAAGATACAATTTGAAACTTATCCATTGCAGTGCATATGAGCTTTTTCAAGGCACAGAAGCATAGATGTTTCCTGCATTCTGACATAAAACCTAATTACAGAAATATTTCCCAGCATGTTCATTATATCAAATATATACATTATACATCTTTTAAATGCATTTCTGTTCTTTCCTAGATCATAAAGAGACAAAGACTGCAACCAACAGTGTGCAAATCTGTCAGTGTTTCACAAGGTTAAAATAGTTGTGTCTTTTATTATTTCGCACAGCTGCCTCAGAAGCTGCTGCCAGCTGTTTTTTGGGGGGGCGGTGTATTCTTTCCCGTCTGTTGAAGCAAGGTAGCTATGCATGCATATACTGTACATAAGGTACAGAGACAAAGAGGAACGGATTCTGAAGAAGTCATGAGTCCTTGGGAAAACATCTGGTTGCTATAACAATTCAAAAAGAGGTGTTTTCCATGCATTCTGAAACATTCCTTGGAAAAAAAGCTGAAAATCCTGAAACATATTTCTACCAATGCAGCAAGATCTCCCCTTTCTTTTTTTCCTTTGGACACCTTCACATCTCAAAATTTAGTCCATAATATCCTCTGGAGCAGATGTGAGCATTGATAAGTTTCTGTACAAAAAAGAAAGATCCATTTCACTAGTACTGTAATGCATTTGTGTATAGGCACAATTGGACACACAGAGATATCTAAAGATTTTGATGTTGAAATCAATTGAACACATCCATTTCACATCTCGATCTTTCAGGGAACAGTGAGTTTTGATATGAAACCTGAGATCAAAGTCTATTAAGGAGAAAGACAATGAAACAAATCCATTACTTGGGAGAAATGGGATTAATGTGTGAAAAAAGAAAAAGAAAATAGAGCTATTTCAAACCTTTCAGTAGTTCTTTCAGCAGCTTTATAGTACAAAGTAATAGGTCTCAATTTTCAGTAGATTCGCTGCTAGGAAACGAATAATTATAGAAAAATGGTACACATTCTATGCTTATTTTTCTCCATTGCTGTTGTGTCCAGTTTCACATAATGCTTGAAACACACCTTTAAAGCTCCTATGAGGAAAATGGGGTGATATGTAGAATCAAACAACATCTCTGTCAACAAACCTGCCTACTTATTCCTAACATACCTGCTACAGATTACACCAGCACTAATTAGGCACACTCAAAAGCCATTTGGGGATGACATCATTTAAAGCAAACAAACAGAAATCTGCTTCTGAACTGGGTTTCCTTATGAGGGCAGGAAGACATGGAGGAGCTTTCACCAGAGTGCTGTCCAAACACACCTTTCTAATTCCATTCTTCTGTTGCTGGCCTGCAAATTAGAGGTTTAATTATCAGAAAATGGGCTTGAGAGCTAAGTTTCAACACAGTCTCCACTATTCCTTATTGCTCATTTATTTATATTAACCTCTAAGATGTATTAACAGTATCAATCTCACATGATTCAAGTTTCATAGAGAATAAGTTCACTCCCTCTTTTATGTGACAGTCTACCAAGCTCCAGGGCACAGATCAATACTGATCTGTGGTGTGTTAGGAAGCAGGCTGCACAAGTAGGGAGTGAGTGAAGCTTCATCTACCCATGCACTGGATTTAGTTGCACACGAAAACTCTCCAAGTCCTTGGAAAAATTGTCTTCCATAAAACCTGTCCCTGGTGCCAGAAAGGTTGGGGACAGCTGCTGTAAAAGCATAGTTGTCGCTCCGCTCTCTTTTGTAAACTAAACATACCCAGATCTTGTAACAATATGAATGAGTCTTTCAAGGGGCCAAGAAAATGACAAAACATATGGTAAAGACAATATTTCTTATGTACTTTCATCACAAGGCCCTATATAAGAATAGAAATTGTAGCATTTGTCTGATCAAGTCATCATGCACCCTTGATATCAGCATCATTGTGATTGGCTGTAGATGCTGCTGCTTTGAACCACACAGTTTTTCTCCTAATATTTACATATATCTTGAACAAACAGTGGTGTTCTCCATGTTTCTTAGTGTCCACTTCACATCAAAATTGTGTTGTCAGCCAGTAAAATAGTTTAATGTTGATTAAAAATGGGAGTACATTTTATACATGCAAGATCTTCCTCTGGTAATCTTTCAGCAAAGCACATTTACTTGAATATTCATAGTCACTTAGAATTCAAAATGATCATATGAACTCAATAAATAATAACCACTAAAAAAAACCTTACCATCTTAATTGAATTTTTTAACATTTTTACACCATAATCATAAAAAAAAATTTTTTTTAAAGAATCCAAATGCAAAAATTATGTTTGTGTAATCATTTCTGAATGTGGATGAAAGTGCTGCTTTGAAAGAAAACTGAACATGTGAGGTCACAGACACAGAGGAGGGGTGTGCATGGAGAAGTAGCATCAGGAGATGCTCCCCCTCGTACACCTGTCTTCTACACCTGCGACTTGTTGGCTATCTTTGAACATGGATTTAGAGCTCTTTCAGAAAAGTTCTGGACTTTTGTTTAGAAATAATCCAACTGAAAGATCGCAAATGGGAACAGCATCAAAACACTGCTCCCTCCTAGCAGTAGTGCGTAGACTTATTGACCTCTCCATAGTGCTTTACACCACTCTCTAACCAGCTTACAGAGTCAGCATATTGCCCCCAACAATCAGGGTCCTCATTTTACCCACCTCAAAAGGATGGAAGACTGAGTCAACCTTGAGCTGGATAGGATTGAACTCCTGCCAATGGGCAGAGTTAGCCTGCAACACTGCATTCTAAACACTCCACCACCATGGCACTAGACCCATTCTTTGTAAAATGTACTACTGCAAGTCCATATTGAAAAGAAGAAACAGGCAAAGAAAAGTCAAAAACAGGCTTTCTCCTGGATGCCTTATGTTGTGTTATGTTGCCTTGCCTTTTGTTCAGGAATGGTTTTTTTTTTGTCTTGGGATATAAAAAGGAGATTTGAAAGTTGTTAGGGTGACAGGTTAATTCTTTTTTTTTTTTAATAAATAAAGAGTTATCCAAATAAAACCAAAGTAATTTTTTTAAAAAAAACTATTATAGTTGAATTTCAATTTGTACTTCAAAGTTTAAGAGTGCTAGGTTTTCCAATGAGTGCTGCAAATCTAGGAAGAAAAGATGGTAGAGTTGATTTCTGCATTTAAAATTGAGCAAATAGAGAGGACAGAAATATTGTATATCTTTGGTGCTAAAAATGAATGATTAAAACCATACAGATTAGCCCTTCAGTTTCGGTTCTCCTGACTAGTCTAATTGAGAATTGTCTAGAATAGTTTATAGCTAATAAAGAAAAGTATTTGGCCCAAGGTTCCAACAATTCTACAGTGAGCCCATGATGTCTAACCCGAGCTGTTTGACAAGCAGCAAAGTATTGAGTTTAAAAACTTGTCCTATTGCTACACTTAAAGAAAAGAAAAAGAAAAGTTAGTTAATATCTTTTCCTCTTAGAGGAGAGTTTAGACAGGAACAGATGGTTCTAAGAGGCTATTGCATATCAATGTCACCTCAGATAATCCTTCTAACAGATTCCAGATACTTCCAAAATGTCCTTTTGCCAATTTCATCTGCTAATGCAGAGATTAAATTCAAGTTCAACAAGAACAATTTTGACAGGGGAAAAAAAAATCAATGGTCTTTGTAATTTCTTTAAGCTAACAAATAGCACTGGAAGGCTATCCAAGGTTAGGTGGTTATTAAAAATGAATATTTAAATAGACCTGGGGGGAATATGATATTACATTCTTGTGGCCCAGAACAAAAGACATTGTCTGAAAAAGGCATCCACAGGTCTTTCCACAATGGCAATTTGTGAACACATTCCTTCACTTTTCTCTTAAATTGTAGCTCTCCATACAGTGTTTTTATTCATGTATGTCATTTCAGTAGAATCTCACTAAAAATGGTGCAACGTAAGAACAAAGGGATCTTTTACACTTCTGTGAATTTTTATTTTTTGCTGCAGCACAATGGAACCATATTGCAGAATAATTGGGCAGTAGTCCCAGTTCATTCTGTTACTGACTATGTTAACTATGATAGACAGTATCAATATTATGGACTGTTGTGGAGAGGTTATAGGAAGTTTTAATGGCTTAGCTAATACTTAAAAAAAACAACTTCTTCTTCTTCTTCTTCTTCTTCTTCTTCTTCTTCTTCTTCTTCTTCTTCTTCTTCTTCTTCTTCTTCTTCTTCTTCTTCTTCTTCTTCTTCTTCTCCTCCTCCTCCTCCTCCTCCTCCTCCTCCTCCTCCTCCTCCTCCTCCTCCTCCTCCTCCTCCTCCTTCCTCCTTCCTCCATCCTCCTTCCTCTTTCCCTCTTCCTTCTTCTTCTTCCTCCTGGCTTCAATATAAAAAAGCTGAGAAAGCTGGATATGCTCTTGCTAGTAAACAATCTCCTCAATAAATCAACTTCAACAAAAAAGATAATTCAGTATCCATATAAATGCCAGTGGTGCTGACTGCAGATCATTTTTTCATGCATTCCTCTTGACAAGACTTCCATTGCTATATATCAGATTTATGAAACAAGTTTATGAGTTAAAACAAATCAAATTATGGAAGTCTTTGTCCTATTGCTACACTGAGCTCTTATTTGCACAAATAAGAAAAAAATAAAGTTTAAAGAAAATCTGGTTTCTTTAGACAATGGGAAAAGAAGATTGCATATCAAAGAGCTTTAGATCCTAAAGAATAGTGTATTAATAAATTATTCGTGGAAAATTTAGCATAAAATGTTAACTGCCTCAGCGTATACAGTGTTTCCTCTGCAATGTAATATTTACATTTTGTTTATTTTTAACTAAACAAGAGTTACAGAATCAAGGTATGGACCTATCATGGTGGCCACATATGGAAATACAATTGAGATATGAGAAAGATATTAAGATTTATGACTTCTATGAAGAACAAACAATATTTGTTAGTTAAGTTAAATAAAATATACAATTTCTTGTTAAGCTTTAAAATGGGAGATGAACAGGTAAAAGAGACAATAATAGTATGGGCAAAATGTTTTGGATATACTGTGGAACTAGAGAAATGGCAAAAACTGTGGGAAAGAAACTGTAATTTGACAATGTCAACTACTTATAAGAAATATCTATATAAAATGTTTTATAGGTGGCACTTACCACCGGCAAGATTAGCAAAGATGTTTAAAAACTTGTCCACCAGATGTTGGAAATATAACCAGACACCAGGCACATGTTATCATATGTGGTGGACATGTGCAAATTAAAGCAAAGAAATGTTAGACAAAATGCAAACATGGTTAGAAAAAATGGTAAAACAGCCAGGGTTGGGATGCTACCAGTTCTGACTGGTTCTATAGAACCCCTTGTTAACTTTCTAAGCAGTTTGGAGAACCGGAAGTTAGAAGAAATCTCCTTTTGTTTTTATCCACCCTTATTACATTCATGGCAGACAGCCTAGACTTACTGTCTCCAAAGGAGGTTTTTTTTACTTTCTTAAAGGGGAAGGGTTATTTTAAGCTTTTTACACTGCTGTTGGGAGGAGATACTCCCTTGCAAATACTTCTTCTTGGCTAACTAGAAAGATTGACATTCAAATGTGAGTTTACATACCCTTTCTGAGTTTTAGTCTAAAACTGGTTTTTGGTGAAGTTTAATTCTGTGCATTTTATTTTATTTTATTTTATTTATTTCTATTTGTCAATTGCTTACAAGATAATAGGTATAAGTAAAAACATAGTTATGAATACATGGATACATATAAGAAAAATAAAAAAATATAAATGAAACAATAGGACAGGGATGGTAGGCATGTTGGTGCGCTTATGCAGGCCCTCTACAGACCTCTTAGGAAAGGGGTGAGGTCAATAAAGTTAAAGTTTTGGGGGTTTGGGGAAAAAAACCACAGAGTCAGATAGAGTATTCCAGACATTGAC
This sequence comes from Notechis scutatus, assembly GCF_049901735.1. Classification (NCBI taxonomy): domain Eukaryota; kingdom Metazoa; phylum Chordata; class Lepidosauria; order Squamata; family Elapidae; genus Notechis; species Notechis scutatus. Next base: position 85,786,466 of record NC_142010.1, on the reverse strand, counting down.
CACTATGTTGCTGAAGTCATATTTCCTGCAATCAAGTTTGGTGCGATTAACCTTGAGTTTGTATCTATTGTTTGCTCTTATGTTGTTATGGTTGAAGCTGAAGTATTCATTGACTGGTAGGACATTGCAATGTATGATTTTATATACTATACTTAGATCGGACTGAAGGTGGCGTAGTTCTAGGTTTTCTAGGTCTAGAATTTCGAGTCTGGTGGCATAAGGTATTCTGCAACAAGTAGAGGAGTGGAGAACTCTTCTTGTGAAATATTTCTGGACTTTCTCAACTGTGTTAATATTAGATATGTAATGTGGGTTCCAGACTGATGAGCTGTATTCGAGTATTGGTCCAGCAAATGTTTTGTATGCCCTAGTTATTAGTGTAATATTACCAGAGAAAAAGCTATGTAAGATTAGGTTAACAACTCTTAACGCCTTTTTGGCTATGTAGTTACAGTGGGCTCTAGCACTTAGGTCATTTGAGATGAGTACTCCAAGATCCTTGACAGAGTTTGGATCATCAACAAGGTCTTGACTATTCAGCCTGTATTTTATTTTCTGATTTTTTTTTTGCCAATATGTAGGACAGAGCATTTATTTGTTGAGATTTGAAGTTGCCATTTGTTTGACCATTCTGATATATAGTCAAGGTCTTTTTGAAGGATAGCAGTATTGTCTGTGGTGTTGAATAGCTTTACATCCTCAGCTAAGAGAACACAGTTGCTCTTGATATGATCACAGAGGTCATTTACGTAGAGTATGAAAAGAGTTGGTCCTAGAACACTGCCTTGGAGGGACACTACTGTTGACAGGTACAGAATTTGATAGGACGCTCCCAATTTTGACCATTTATTGTCTGTTTGACAGGAATGCTTCTATCCAGTTCTGCAGGTGTCCAGAGATACTGTAAGATTTTAGTTTTAGGAGTAGTTTGTTGTGTATCACTGAATCAAAGGCTTTACAGAAGTCTATGCATGGTGATGTTTAATCCTGTGTTTATCAATGGGATAATTTTCCCTATTCAGCTTTGTTTGGAAGAAAAAAGATTAATCTCTGTTCCTGAAAAGAAACTGATTTGAGAAATCTGCTAGTTCCTGTGCTTATTTGTTCTGGTAATTAGTTTAACAAGCAACAGCTACTGTTGTGATTTAATTATTTGTATCGTGTTTGAATTTTTTCCTCATGGTTTCTTTTTCTATCTGCGGAGGGGGTCTTACTTCACTGCTTTTGTGGTATCTGGCGCTGTCCTTTTGGGGTGTACTTACAAGAGGCAGGATGCAAGCTTGGCACTGATTTTTTTATTGCCTTTCTGGGGAGCATGTGACCTTTCCTTTAATTTGGATGATTTCCTTGGGATATCTTGTGAGATGAGTGAGACCAGCTGGTATCTTTAAGTGGTGCAAATGGATCTAAGGATTGCTTTTCCTGGGTGTGCTCTTTCTGGAGAGCTTAAATGACCTTCCTGCTAAAGGGTTTCACTTTATGAGCAAGAGTTGGCTGCTGATAGTTATCATTGCATTTTAACTATTTTAATTCCTCAAGATGCTCTAGCACCCTGACTGATTTGTAACTCTGGCTTGCAGGTATTTTTAATCTAATGATTGGTATTTAGGGCAGCTTTTTGCAAGCAAAGAAGCTTTTTGTATTTTTGTACAGGTAATCCTTGACTCACAACAGTTCATTTAGTGACCATTCAAAGTTACAATGGCACAGAAAAAAGTGACTTATGACCATTTTTCACACTTATTACTGTTGCAGCATCCCCACTTTCATGAGAGGCCAGGCAAGGAGAAGTGCCCCTTGATGTGAGTGATGTTGAGTTGGCCACGGCCATCCAGTCCCATGACCACCAAGCCACACCCACCAACTAAGCCACACCAACAGAACTGATTGTTAAAAATTTGAATCCCACCCCTGAAAACAGCATATAGATTATAAGACAGAAATATTTTTGTTAGGCATAATACTTGAAAAGTATGATAAAAGTAATAAATATGTAATACTACATGTATTGACAGCAACAAGAATTGTATTTGCACAGTACTGAAAAAATGACGAAACACCTATAGAAGAAGATGTAATTAAAAACATTTTAGATTATGCAGAAATAGACAGATTGACATTAAAGATAAAAGAAAAAGAAGATACAGAGTATTTTCAAACGTGGGATTTGTTTTACAAATGGTTGGATAATAGAGGTAGAAATTAGGAGTGGAAAAGTACTATTATATAAACAAAATGATCTAGATAATACGCTATTCACTAAGCACTTATAAATGTAAAATGAAAATCTATAAATAAACTGTTTTAAAAAATTACATTTCTTATTTTTAGCATCCCGATTTTCTGCAGAAAACAGTCTCAGTATGTAATTATACTACACTCCATGAGTGTGGTTGGTTGGGATTTACAGAAGGAAGCAGTGAACATGATTAATTTCCATCAGAATGATTTCCGTTCTTCTGTTTATTACAAAATTAACCCATATTGCTGGCATAATTATTGGCCATAAAGAGAGGAAGAAAAAGTGCATTATTAATTGCAAGTGTAAAGTACATGTTGTATCAATGTCATTATATTAGTAAATATTATTCCTAATTTTTGAGCCTATGTTTCTCAAATCCAATCCAATTAGTTAAATCAATCTGATTTGTCAGTTATGCTGTATTATATTACAAAGAAATCTCTGCTATAATATATTTGGGATCATATGGATTATAATGTGAACTAAAAAGTGGATTATGATGCAATATGTTCAGATTTCTACATATCTGATCTTCCTATCAGTAGCACATCCATTTTTTTTTCAAATTCACATTCTATTTTCCAAACATTCCACATTATAAATACTATACACATACAAAAGTTTTAACTCCTGGCAACCTAACTTTAAATAGATGACAAAAAATTATAATTCAGAAAAGTAGTTCCTCTCCTCACTTGAAAAAAATTATATTCTTAAGGAGATGTGTATATTTTTAATGAATATTCATGAACAGGTAATTCACCCTGTATATAGAAAATGTGTTCTCTTTATTTGAAATGTGAAAGAAACAGTCTGTTTGCAGCCTCTTCATACCTTACTGCTGTTTATACCTGTATTTTATATTTGTAGTTAACAATTCATATTTTATTAAAAAGTAACTTAAATGTTTACACCAGAGGTGGTATTCAGCAGGTTCTGAACAGTTCTGGAGAAGCGGTAGTGGAAATCTTGAGTAGTTTGGAGAACTGGCAAATATCACCTCTCACTGGCCCCGTCCCCATCAATTCTCCGCCTCCCGAGTCCCAGCTCATTAGCTTGGTGTTCTTTTGTTGCCCTGCACAGGAGAATGGAGATAGAAAGCAGGTTAGTGGGGTGGGGAGGGAATGGGATTTTTCAGTAACCTTCCCCCAGGAGTGGGGAAGGAATGGAGATTTTACAGTATCCTTCCCCTGCCATGCCCACCAAGTCATGCCCACCAAGCCACACCAGACCACAGAACCGGTAGAAAAAAAATTTGAATCCCACCACTGGTTTACACATATGTACCCAGCCTTGTTGAAAATTACAGACCAATCTCTTTATGCTGCATCACCTATAAAGTCATGGAATCAATTATCCATCATCCTCCACTTAGAAACAAACAACCTACTCTCTAATAAACAATTTGGTTTTAGGAAAAAACTATCACGTAATCTGCAACTCTTATACTGCAAAAACATATGGACTACACAACTCGATCAGGGCAAAGCAATAGACGCAATCTACATAGACTTCTGTAAAGCCTTTTGTTAGGAATAACATAGGTTACCTAACGTAGTTTGGGTAAAATAATATATATAGACTATGATAGTGAGTTTATATGTGTGTGTCACTTTAACTCCAAAGCATGTAATTTTGGGTGCGGCTGTAAATCACCATAAGAGGGAGCAAGAGAACCTGCTAGCTTACTGTATTGCTGGCTTACTGTATTGCTTGCTGACAACGATGGATTGATGGTTTGTTAACTGCGTGTTCTCTGCTGTTGCTGAAAGAAGAAAAGAAGTTTGACTTCTTCATATCTCTAACTGCGAAGAGATATATTACAGGACTGATATTTGTAAGTTTAATGACCTCTTTTTCGACACTGGACTTTGCAACTGATTAATCCCCGGACGGACTGAACTAGTGTATGATATATGGACTGTTTGACTATGCTATAAATCTTACTGGAATAAACTATTTAACTAGCACATTGTATCTGTTTTACTGAGTGTAAACTACAACAACGTTTGTCTCACATATTTGCCTGCCTGCCTGACTGCCGTGCAGGTTCTGCTAGGGTGTATATCCATAACACTGGTTATGGGCCCAGCTGCACAGTCAGACTAACCAGGATATAACAGGCTTATATAAAGTGAGAGTTTGTGTAGTTACACAATACTGTAAACAGACAGCTGTGTTTTATTAATTATAGTTTAATATCCAGAAAAAGATGGCACAAGTCAATTTACAAAGTTTGTCTCTAATATCCAAACTGGATGGAACAAACTATGTTTCATGGTCTATGAAATGCAGCCTACTTCTATGCAGAGAAGGTTTGTGGAGTATAATTCAAAACCCACCAGAGGTAGATGCATGGGATCCGGAGGATGAGGATGATGCCCAGAAAATACAAGAATATAAACTAAAGAATGAGCAAGCTCTCTGTATAATAGGACTGACACTCTGTGACCAGCAGCTTGTCCATATTCGTGGAGAAGAAACAGCTGCGAAATGTTGGGAGAATTTAAAGAAGATTTATGTTCGAGACAGTGTAGGAGCACATATAAATCTTACACAGAAACTGTTCAGAACACATCTTCAAAAGAATGGAGACATGTTGACTCATATAAACACTATGAAGAGAATTTTTCAGGAACTGCATGAAAAAGAACTTATCTTCACAGAACTGCATCAGGTTTATATAATTTTGTCTTTGTTAGATGAGAGCTATGACGATTATGTAACTTCACTTGAAGTACTGCCAAAAGATAACCTCACATTAACTGACATTACTGGCAGATTAATTGAAGAAGCCAGGAGAAGGCTTGAAAGGGATCAACTCAGAAGGGAACAACAACCACAAGAAGATAAAGAATCTACGACAGCCTATACAATTAGAAAATGTTTTAATTGTGGAGGAAAAGGACATTTGGCTAGATTCTGCAAGAAAGGAAAATGCCACAATCCCAGCCAGAATGCTAAAAGGCATCAAAAGAATGAAAAATGCTTAGAGTTAGCCATGTATAGCAACGAAACTGTGAATAATAATTTATGGGTTGTAGATAGTGGAGCATCGCACTGCATAACGAAAGATAAGAAAAGATTTGTTAAGATGTCCACGAGTTCACAGCAGATATCATTAGCTAATGGTTGGAAAATGAAAGCAAAAGGTGAAGGTATTGCACATTGTTCTTGCATAAAAGAAAATGTAAAAATGTTATATGTACCACAACTTAAGTTTAATTTGTTTTCGGTTAGAGTTTTGGTTAAACTAGGTTATGTAGTTACCTTTAGGGGAGAAAACTACATAATAGAAAAGGAAGGTAAAAAAGTGACTGCAACTTTAAAAGGGGAATTGTATGTGTTAAATGATAATTCATTAGAGGTAGCTAACACAGTTTATAATAACGTTAAACCTCATGATGAATGCATACATTTGTTACACAGGCGTTTAGGGCACATAAATTTTAAAATGCTCAAACAAACGGTTGAAATGTCTGAAGGTATAAAACTGAAGCCTTGCAGTAAGTATTTGCACTGCAATGCTTGCAGTCAAGAAAAAAGCAAGGTAATACCAGCAAATAGAATAAATAGATTTAAAACAAAGGAACCTCTAGAGGTCGTATTTGCTGATATTATAGGTCCTAAAAAAACCAAGTGTGGGAGGTGCTCGTTATATACTAAGCATAATGGATCATTATTCTAGATATGGTTTCTGTTATTTAATGAAGAGTAAAACGGAAACATATCAGAATTTCTTTAATTGGTTGAAGTTTGCAGAAAGAAAAACTAAAAGGAAACTAGTAACTCTTGTAACTGATAATGGTACGGAATTTATAAACAATAAATTCCAAAATAGACTGAAGATGGCAGGTGTTGAACATAAAAAGTCTGCACCATATAGGTCACAACATAATTCCTTTATAGAAAGACGAGGCCAAACAATACAGGCAATGGCTCGTACTATGTTGTCGGATTCAGGATTACCTGAAACTTTGTGGGGAGAAGCAATAATGTGTGGAAATCATATATTGAATAATGTTAACTCAACAACAGGTGAATTACCATTTACACGGTGGCATGGTAGAAAACCTGACCTAAGCTACATGCACACATTTGGAGCACCAGCATGGGTGCATATTCCTACACAATTGAGACACAAGGGGCAGCATAGGGCTAAAAAGTTATTCTTTGTAGGTTATGAATCTAATCACAAATCATACAGATTCTGGGGAAAAGATACACCTAGAGTTTACTGTAGTGCTAGTGCACAATTCCTAGAACATGTAGGATGGGAAAAACTGGAGCAAGATTCAAGTAAGGAAGTAATCATAGAAACCTACAAAAGACCAAAATCACATATCAGTAATAAGAAGAGTACAACAGGAAGAGCACATAGGACCAGAACAGGAAGAAATAGTTGAACAGGAAGAAATAGATAACCAGGAACAGGTAGTGCATGAAAGTCCACCTGTAAGCCCTGTAATACCTAGACGGTCAACACGTGAAACCAGACCACCTGACAGGTACCAAGCAAGTGTAATTTGCCAAGCTAGTAAAGTTCCAACTACTGTTGAAGAACTTAGAATGTATCCAGCAAAGGAACAGGAAAATTGGCATAAAGCAATGGAGAAAGAATTAAATTCATTAAAACAAATGCAAGTTTATGAAAATGTAAAATTACCTCCAGGTGAAAAGTCCATTGGCTGTAAATGGATATTTAAATTAAAAACAGGTAAAAATGGGACTGTTACCCATAAGGCTAGGTTGGTAGCTCAAGGATTTAATCAAACTGCATGTGATTATGATGAAGTATTTGCACCAAGTCTAAAAGCAACAACCTTGAGAGCAGCTTTAGTGTGGGCAGCTAAGAAGAATTATATTATAAATTAATTATATTATAAAGATGTAGAAACTGCCTATCTGCATGCACCATTGCAGCGCACTATATATTTAAAGAAACCTTTAGGAATTAAGGATGATAAAAAGAATAATGACTGTTGGAAACTTAAAAAGAGTCTCTATGGATTAAAACAATCTGGTTACGAATGGAACCAATATATTGTTAAGGAGTTAAACAATATAGGGTTTAAAGCAGGTTTAGCTGATCCATGTGTATTTAAGAGAGAGAAAAATGGAATAGTGTCATTATTATTGTTGTTTACAGATGATATTGCCTTAATTACAAAAACTAATAATGAAGCTACTGAAATAATATCATTATTAGGTAAGAGGATAAAATTAAAGCAATTAGGAGAGATAAAACAGTATCTAGGATTGACAATAAATAAAACCAAAAGTGGCTATAAGATATCTCAAGAGGATAAGATTTATCAATTACTAAAAACATACAAGATGGAACTTTGTAAGCCGGCTAAAACTCCAATGAGTCAGGAATTTGGCCACACTGATGCTCAAAGTCCAAAATTCGATAAGACTATTTATCAATCACTAATTGGTAGTTTATCGTATATTAGTAATTGGTCAAGGCCAGACATTGCCTATGGCGTTAATCAATTGGCACGATTCAACGCTGAACCCACTGAACAACACTGGCAAGCGACAAAGCGTATATTAAGGTATCTTAAAAGGACAATGCACTATGCATTGTATTTGGAGCCAAAAGATGATCTGATTTTAAGTGCATATGCTGATGCAAGTTTTGCAACAGACATAAACACTAGGAAATCAACTTCAGGTACGGCTATACTATTAGGTAAAGCACTGATTGGTTGGAGGTCAATTAGACAGCAACACATAAGTATGTCCACAATGGAAGCAGAATTTTCATGTCTATCTTTATTATGTACTGATTTAATTCTGTATAAACAGTTGTTATTAGATATGGGAATAACTGTTAATGATTCCATTGTAGTTTATGAGGACAATCAAGCAGCCATACGGTTGGCTACAAATATTGCTGTAAAAACGAGATCTAAGCATACAGATCTTAGATATCTGAATGTAAGGCAATCTGTAAAAAATGGTTTAATAAGATTGGAATATTGCATGACTGAAGAAAATTTTGCTGATCAATTTACAAAAGCCCAAGGTTCAGTCAAACATAAGGAAAGTTGTGACAACTATGGTTTAAGGATGTAAATAGATATATATATTATTATATTACCCAAAAGGGGAATATGTTAGGAATAACATAGGTTACCTAACGTAGTTTGGGTAAAATAATATATATAGACTATGATAGTGAGTTTTTATGTGTGTGTCACTTTAACTCCAAAGCATGTAATTTTGGGTGCGGCTGTAAATCACCATAAGAGGGAGCAAGAGAACCTGCTAGCTTACTATATTGCTGGCTTACTGGATTGCTTGCTGACGACGATGGATTGATGGTTTGTTAACTGTGTGTTCTCTGCTGTTGCTGAAAGAAGAAAAGAGGTTTGACTTCTTCATATCTCTAACTGCGAAGAGATATATTACAGGACTGATATTTGTAAATTTAATGACCTCTTTTTCGACACTGGACTTTGCAACTGATTAATCCCTGGACGGACTGAACTAGTGTATGATATATGGACTGTTTGACTATGCTATAAATCTTACTGGAATAAACTATTTAACTAGCACATTGTATCTGTTTTACTGAGTGTAAACTACAACAACGTTTGTCTCACATATTTGCCTGCCTGCCTGACTGCCATGCAGGTTCTGCTAGGGTGTATATCCCTAACACCTTTGATTCACTAGTACACAACAAACTACTCCTAAAACTTTAGTTTTATCTTACGGTATCTCTGGACACCTGCATAACTGGATAGAAGCATTCCTGTCAAACAGACAACAAATGGTCAAAATTGGGAGCGTCCTATCAAATTCTTTACCTGTCAACAGTGGTGTCCCCCCAAGGCAGTGTTCTAGGACCAACTCTTTTCATACTCTACATAAATGACCTCTGTGATCATATCAAGAGCAACTGTGTTATCTTCACTGAGGATGTAAAGCTATTCAACACCACAGACAATACTGCTACCCTTCAAAAACACTTTGACTATGTATCAGAATGGTCAAACAAATGGCAACTTCAAATCTCAACAAATAAATGCTCTGTCCTACATATTGGCAAAAAAAAATATCAGAAAATAAAATACAGGCTGAATAGTCAAGACCTTGTTGATGATCCAAACTCTGTCAAGGATCTTGGAGTACTCATCTCAAATGACCTAAGTGCTAGAGCCCACTGTAACTACATAGCCAAAAAGGTGTTAAGAGTTGTTAACCTAATCTTACATAGCTTTTTCTCTGGTAATATTACACTAATAACTAGGGCATACAAAACATTTGCTGGACCAATACTCGAATACAGCTCATCAGTCTGGAACCACATTACATATCTAATATTAACACAGTTGAGAAAGTCCAGAAATATTTCACAAGAAGAGTTCTCCACTCCTCTACTTGTTGCAGAATACCTTATGCCACCAAACTCAAAATTCTAGACCTAAAAAACCTAGAACTACACCGCCTTTGGTCCGATCTAAGTATAGTATATAAAATCATACATTGCATACATTTGAACTATTACCATCTGGCAGACGATATAGAATAATAAAAACAAGGACAAATAGGCTGAAAAACAGCTTCTATCCCAGGGCAGTAGCTCTTTTGAATTCTGCTGTATAGTGCAGTGTTGGTGTGGTTTCGGGGGTTTCCAGTTTGATGTGTGAAGGGTGAAGGATGTGTGTTTGTGTTTATTTTCATGGTCATGATGTGCACTGAAGATGGTGTTTGATTTCATTGTACAAGGTGCAATGACAATAAAATAAACTAAAAATTAATGATAGTCATAGGGTACAATAAGCAATCAAATCATACTAGGAAACAGTCAATATAAATCGTAAGGATACAAGAGACAAAATTACAGTCATATAGTTATAATTTGGAGGGGATGGATGATAAGGAGTGATGAGAAGATTGATAGTAATAGTGGTGCAGACTTTGTAAATAGTTGAACAGTGTTGAGGGAATTATTTGTTTAGTAGAGTGATTGCTTTCGGGAAAATAACTGTTTGTGATGACCGGGGCGTGACCCAAAAATAACCAAGTCACAAAAATAGAAGAAAGTCCCTTTAATGCCTCCAACTTGGCCCCAATGTCCAATTATCCTTGGCTGGATATCAAACTCTAAAAGAAAACAGTTTACGGAGGAAGTAAATGCAGTCCGCACCCAAAGTAAAGTTAATTCGAAATAAAAAACCCAATATAAACCATCCTGAAGGAATTACTACAGCAGGCAAAGATGATTATTTGAGACTTCTACCAGATAACGCAGTAACCGCAGTTGGGAGGAAGCCAAAACACAGATAAGCTCCGACAAGAATGCACACTTGCTTGCCATGCGCTGTTTGTCCTTTTAAACAGTCCCCCCAGCAGCAACCCATGAAGGGGATCAGGACCCCTTCCTCCCCCATAGACCACGCCACTCACGTTTCTCCCTTATCCACTCCTCCCTGCGTGTCCTAGGATGAAGAGGAGATGGGTCTGGATCTTCCTCTGAATGCCCATCCAGCCTGTGCCCTTCCCCAGTTTCCTATACAACCACCGGAGCCACACTCCCACTCCCTGTCAGCTGTTCCATTTCTCCCTCGGAGTCAGACTCCAACAGAAGCATGACACTGTTCTTGTGTCTAGTTGTTCTGTGTGCAGTGCTCTATAGCATTGTTTGAGGGAAGAAGTTGAAACAGTTTATGTCTGGGATGTGAGGGGTCTGTAAATATTTTCCCAGCCCTCTTTTTGACTCATGCAGTATACAGGTCCTCGATTGAAGGCAGGTGGGTAGTAATTGTTTTTTCTGCAGTCCTAATTATCCTCTGAAGTCTGTTTCTGTTCTGTTGGGTTGCAGAACCAAACCAGTTATAGTGGTGCAGATGATAGACTCAATAATTCCTATGTAGAACTGTAGAACTGTAGGATAATATCCTAATTCGAAGCAAATCTTATTTAATTGCCTGGAACTAATTATAAGCAATTAGTTTTAGATTCTGACTGTAAGTCTTAATGCAACCTAGAAAATGTAAGAATGCACAACACTGTTCTGTTTAGCATTATTATTTGGGTATTCTTGTCAAATATAAATATCCATGACAGATCTTTAACAACTGGAAGGAAAATACACATTTTAATTTCTGTCAAGGTCATTACAGCAAATGGGAATGATATAATCAGAGTCAAAGCCAACTGTTGCAATCAAAATTACCAGAAGCTCAGTCTCCGGTCTGAGTACTTACTAAAGAAAAAACTAAAATGATTTGTGCATGTGAAAAATATTGAGGAAGACAAATGAACTACCATTACAGGTAGTTCTCGACTTAACAACAGTTCATTTAGTGACCATTCAAAGTTACAACGGCACTGACAAAAGTATACTTATGACCCTTGTTCAAACTTACAGCCATTGTGCCATTCCTGTAGTCATGTGATCAAAATTCAGATGCTTGGCATCTAAGTCATATTTATGATGGCTGCAGTGTCATGTGATCAACCTTTGAGACCTTCTGAAAAGCAAAGTTAATGGGGAAGCCAGATTCACTTAACAACCATGTCTCTAACTTAACAACTACAGTGGTTCATTTAACAACTGTAGCAAGAAAGGTCATAAACTGGGACAAAACTCACTTAACAACTGTCTTGCTTAGCATCAAAAATGTTGGGCTCAATTGTGGTCATATGTCAAGGACTCCCTGTACCTAGTTTTTCAGATGATATATTAGAACCAATAGGTGTCTGATTCATTGATTGACTGATTGATTGATTAATTCCAAAGATGTAAAAAACGTTAAAATATAGAGAAAGAAATGCAGTAGGGTAAGAGCTAATAGCTGAAAAATCTTCATACAGGAAATCCACATGAGAATGAAATTATTCATTTAGGTACTTTTTAGGTGATTATCCTACCCTAAGCAGGGATTAGCAAAGCTTTCTTGGAGGATCCCTCCTCACATTCAACATTATTACTTTTCTGTTTTATGTTTCAGAATTAGTAATGGATTATTATTTCAACATTGCTTTTCAGAATTGCAATATATATCACATGAATTATTTCCTAGCCTATTAGAACCTGTATATATTAGAGAAGTTACTTATCACTAATGAATATTTTCACCCTCTTTGTCACCAAAACAAAAGAATATATCAGTGAGGGGTAGGAAGAGGTCAGCCAACTCCTAACAGTGCAAAGTGACTTTGAAGAATTTATTATGGTAAAAGTGCAGAGACAGATTCTAGGCTAGATCTGCACCATGGAAAATTTGCAAATGAATGGAAATCGGGTGTCACATAATTCACCTGGAAGCATTTTGAATATTTGGCCTTGAAATCCACTGGTATAGAATATTGTTGTGTTTAGTTTTAAGTAAAGAAAATAATCACAATTTAATGATAGGAAAAAATAATAATAATGGGAAAAGCATTATTTTCTCAAAAGAGATCTTTTCATATATAAAAGAACTGCTACTCATGAATGATTTTATTCATGTCATGACAGCATTGGATGCTGCCATCATATAGAATGGGTAGTGCAATAAAGCATATAGTAAATTGCTTTCAACAAACTTCAATAGAAATTTCTAAGGCTGAGATAGATTAAGTATCTCTCATTTATAGAGAACCATGTTCTATGGTTTTTTTGTTTTTTTTTTTTTGTTTTTTTTTTTGGTAATTGCTACAAATGGACAGTTTTTAAAATAGAATCTGGGGAGGTAAGAAATGGTAGTGGATATAAAAGATGACTAGCAGTTTGATACCTGTCTCAAAAATCCATATTCTCAGGAGTATTCTCTCACACCAAAATTCAGAAGCATCACCAGTCTTGCTATCCTATTTCTTCAAATTTCACTTCCCTAGAGAGTCACAGGAAAAACCATTGTCTGTATGTTTTTGATCTTTGTAGGCATAGACACATACCAACATTTGAATATCTTTTCCAAAGCCTTCATTGCTACTTTACTACGTGCCAATGTGTGCAATATTTCTTGACTGCTTGACTCTTCCATTATTGTTGGTAGTTAATCCCCAAAGGCAGAAGCTGTTCACCACTTCAATATCTTCATTGTCAGTGTTATAAAATCCTTCAAAAGATTTTCCCCAAAGAATGAGAGCTAGGCGGGGGAAACAAGCCAATCACAGAATCCTTGTGAATGGTGGCACTGAGTGGTAGATGTGAGGGAAAGAATGGAACTTGAAGTAAATATGACTCATGCAAAAGACTTCAGGAAAGAGAGGAGCATTATTGGTGTAAAAAGCATTTAGAGAGCTGCTTTGCAAATTACATCAAATTGAGTGAAACATATTTTCTCCCAGCACTGAGGCAACTAACTCCTTTGAAAAATGCAGCATGGTTTTCATTAAAGTGCTACACTCCATTTGCACACATAGTCATTCTGCCTGGGCTACTGGCAAAAGGAAAGATCTCTGCATGCACAGACTCAGGGGGCTGACCCAGGAAGGCCCTCAAAGTAGCACTCTAACCTTCCCTCGGGATGTGGCTGCTGTAGTGCTTTAGAACAGGGGCTTTAAATGTATCACACTATTCCTTTGAACCTTTTGCCATGAGGATTATTTTCAGTGAATGGATAGATTTCAAAAGGATAAAGGCGAAAAACAGAACTAGTATGAATAAGGAAGAATACACTGTGCTTTAGAAATTAATATACCATATATACAGATAATCCTTGACTGATGACCACAGTTGAGCCTCAAATTTCTGTTGCTAAGTGAGACAGTTGTGAGGTGAGTTTTGCCCCATGTTACGACCTTTCTCACCGCAATGAATCACTGTGGTTTTTAACTTAGTAAAAAAACAACGGGTGTTAAGTGGCTTCCCCATTGACTTTGCTTGTCAGAAGGTCACCAAATGTGACCCCAGGAAACTGCAACCCTCAATAAATATGAGTCAGTGTGTTTGAATTCTGATCCCATGACCATGGTGGTCTTAGGGTGAAAATCAGTCAAAAGTCACTTTTCTCAGTGCCATCGTAACTTTGAACAGTCACTAAATGAACTGATGTAAGTCAAAGACTATCTGTTCTCATGGATAAGTTGACACTCAATTTTTTTTATCAAGATACCATGAAAAATGCACTACCCACTGATAAGCCAAGTGCTCAAAATCTCCCTATGTTTCAACTTCTACAATTAGTGGAATTGGAGTGGGACTTTTTTTTTTTTGGTATTTTGAATAAAAATGTGAGAATCATCTTAGCCACAGATAAGCTTATTTGTGAGTATATGCAGGATATACACATAGTTTTAAAAAGTATTACCTTATGTACCTGCAGATAAACTCATCCGTGGATATGCCAAAGCCAATTTTTGGGGAGTCTGTTGGCACCAAAAATTCACAGCTTATCCATGAATATCTAGAGTAAGGTATAAATAAAACAATCAAAATAAGGCAATCAAATATTTTCAGGACTTGTCTTGACTACCATGTTAAGTATCATGTCTCCATGCCATAACAAACTATTCAAAGATAATAATTTGATAACTCGTATCAGAACTTATTTGTGGGTGATTATTGAAAGTCCAATTTGATTAGAAAAAAGAAAAAAGGCAAGCAACAACTCTTTTTTAAATCTCTTTGAAAGACAAACTGCCCACATTTATTGCATATTTGTAATACTAGAAGGGTCTGTCATAAGCCTTAGCAATATTATAGGGCAATGTCACTTCCATTTCAACAATACTTTCTTAATCTGTACAGTATAAATGGTTGTAAAGGCCCTTAAAATGTACCAGATGCCACAGTCTTTTTTTTCTTCAGAAATTTATACAGGTGTAGGAATCAGATATTTGCAGTGTATATTAAAAGATCAATACATTTTTCAGTCATTAGAGAAAATATTCATTCAGAATATTTATCTATAAAGAACTCTAACCTTGTTCTCATTATTTATCAAAGAAAATTAATGTTGTCGGAGCTTGATTTATAAGGCACTTTTGAAAATAGGAGCTTTAAATGTGTTCAGCCATACACCTATCAAGGCAAGAATGATGCAGCATGTGTGTAGGATATGGCCCTTTCAGGGAGTTTGAGTTTGAGTTCAAATATGGATAGATGGGTAGAGGGGTAGAGGGATAGGTGGATAGATAGATAGATAGATAGATAGATAGATAGATAGATAGATAGATAGATAGATAGATAGATAGATAGATAGATAGATTTGTCATATTTGTTCAGATTTAGTCTTTTTATATTTCATGTTATATGAATTAATTAGGTGGACCCAAACACCCCAACTGGCATTTGGATGTGTGTGTGTTGGGGTTAGGGTGGATGGATAATACTAAACCTGTTAGGTTTCTTTATTTTAGTTTTGATCTTGTATTTGATTGTAAATAATATTTAATTTTAAAAAAATAACAACAAAGTTAGTATTGAGACCTTAAAGGATTCAGGAATGCCATTTAGGGGATCTGAAGAATTGTTGCAGTTGTATTATTAAAACATACAGTGAAGATTATCAACATGATTAAATTGTGATACTATCAGTTAGTGTCCTGTTACTTCTGTTTTAAAAAACCATCAGATCAGACTGCAAGCTAAGATTTTAATCTGTAGCTAGCCACATGAGCTCTGCAAGTTTTGTAGAAGTTACATTTTCAGGAAGCTACAGTTAAACAAATTAGATTTCTTTTCTTTTCCAGAAACAACCAGAGTTTAAAATAAATGTGATGAAATTTCTAGTGTATTCCCTTTTAGTTTGATACAGAACCATATCTGGAGTTTGGGGAAATCAGGGAATGGGTGGTGGGGGGATAGGATAGGATAGGCTAGTAGCACAGTTTACTATATGTAGAGTAATATATGACTTATCTGCTCTTGGTCAGTTTTCTTTGGGCTCATAAACAAAGCAGATTAAGTCTTGATCAGATCATACATAGGAATTGCAGGGCTATAGGCTGGATAGAGAAATTGAAAACATGCTCAAAGAACACATTGTAAACCACTTCTTACTGTTGCCAAGAAAATGCTTGGCTGCATCAAACAGGTATCAAACTTGACTTAAGGAAATTTTTACCTTTATCACACTATGCTGCAAGCTATTCTACATAGTATTTGCATGTTGAAACCTAATGAAAAATAAGAGACTTTTAAATAGTATATCTCCTTGAATTTTAACATATTATTCTTGTTCCAAGATAGAAAAGGAAGCAGACTGAAGAATCACCATTCTTTTAGTTTATAAGAAAACTGTCCTTCTTGCTTCTGTAAGAACACACTCATTCACTTGATTCTACCTCCGGAATTCCCCAATGAGATGAGATGAGTCTCATTCAGTGTATAAACCTTCTGACATGACGCACAATCCAAGAAAGATAAACTATGCATTTAATAAGATGATTAATCCCCATTGTCTACTCCAACTCCGAGAAAAAGGTTCATTCACTTTCCTAAGTGGCTAGGGCAATTGCAAGTGGTTACAAATGAAGGAAAAGCACTAGCATCCAAGGGCTTTAATGCTAATGTTAGAGGGAGCACTTAAGCTTCCGAGAGGCCAAATTCATGTAGAAGTTTAGCATCAGATTTCCTGCTTCTGTGTTACACTGCATTATTTTGCATTCACTATTGTGCTAATTTGAGCTCCCAAGATTAGGCTTCTAACAACCATGCTGTCAAATGCATCTGCATTACAGAGCCAACATCTCTGCTAATGGCTGTTAGCATGCAGGAATAGAAGCATGAAGATTGCTCAGTCAGCAATGTTATGCAGATTTTTATCAGCTTACTGTGGCCAAGGAAACTAATACCCTATGTCGGCTAAGCTAAATAACCCTATGCCTCAACCACAGTCTCAAACGGTCTTCACTAAGTGAATTATTACATATACAATAATGTGAAACCACAGTGCCAAGTTCTTTGGCTGCATTCTTCTCAAGAATTAGACGGTCATAATGCATTGATGTAGTATGTGTGGGGATCCAAGCAGTGTGGCTTTTTGTAACGGGCAAATGGAAGTCTTGTTAATGCATAGATTTTCTAAGTGGCATAGTGCAGAGTATCAATAACTACTGAATCACCACTGTTGGTTTATTTTTATTATTCTAGTGGGTCACAAAGACAGTCAGATGTTTTACTTTGGATATGGCATTTCTACCCATCTATTGAGCCCTTCCCAAGGACCTGGGAAGGGTAAATGTTGTTTGATGATGTTAAACCTATAGGTTACCATGAGCACCTTGAATTGCACAAAGAAGTCAACTGACAACCAATGCAGTTCGCATAACAACAATGACAGGTGGGCACTATTAGAAGTGACCATTACAACTTGAGGCACTGCAGTTTAAACCAGCTGTAGCTTCTGGAGAAGAATGTGCCAAAGTTCAGTCAGAGTTTTCTTGATTTTTTACTAGTTAAGAGATTCAACTTCTCTCCCATCAACCAAGAAAAAGAAAATTGGATAACCATAACTGCAATGATTAATTCATGATTTATTAATCCCCATGGTTGTAGGAATATGTGTTTTTACAAATATGTGGACTCACATTCCATAGGGTTATCAAATGTGAACTACAAAAATCTGGATGGCCTATTTATTTATTTAGCTCAGAAAACCACCTGATTCCCAAATGATTCGGAGCAGATTACTTAATTAAAATAAATATTTTTAAAAAAATTGAAAAGAAAAGTACATGTACATCAGGACAAAATACACATTGCATTAGAAAATATCAATTAATTCAACAGACTTAGAAGCACAACTATGTTTTCAAAGACTTGTAAAAATCTTCTAGAGAAAGAACCATGAAAACCTCCAGAGAATGTTGTTCCAGAGGACACATGCCCTGACAGAGAAGGTAAACTTCTGGGGTTCCACTAGGTGACATTGTTTGTTAGAAAGGACCTAGAGTGTTATCCACTCTGCCAGATGTTACTGGACATGCAGAAACTACTAATGATAAACCTTCAAATAACTAGGCCCTATGCCATAGAGAGCTTAATTGATGATAACCAGAGCTAGAATTGTACCCAGAAGCAAACTGTCATGCCCCTGTTGGAGTCTGACTCTGAGGGAGAGGAGGAACAGCCGACAAGGAGTAGAAGTGTGGCTCCAGAGGTTGTGGATGAAGTTGGGGAAGGGCACTGGCTGGCTGGGCAGTCAGAGAAAGACCTAGGCCCATCCCCTCTCCATCCTAGGGCACGCAGGGAGGAGAGGATAAGGGAGAAATGTGAATGGCGTGGTCTATGGGGGAGGAAAGGGCCTTGATCCTCTTCATGGGCTGCAACTGTGAGGACTGTTTAAAAGGATGGACTGCACATGGGCCAGTGCTGGAAACAAAGCGTGAAAATATTTCTGTCCGTCTTTCTCAGTGTGTATTCTGATATCTGTGGACGTCTTCAAGCCCTTATCTTGCCTGGTTTCCTTAATTGCTTCAGTGTGGTTTGTGTGGTTTGTTTTTTCTATTTGTAATTTTTATATATTTATAATTTATAATAATATTTATAATTTATAGGTATTTTTAGTTTGAACGGCATTTCCTCCTTTTTGCAACTGTTTGTGGGGGAGTTTTATGTCTCCAGTCAAGGATATTTGGATCTTGGAAGCCAAGTTGAATTAAAGGGGCTTCACCTGTTTTTGTGACTTTGTTGATTTTGTATCTTACCCTGGGTCATCACACAAACTGACACATGGGGTGCAACAAGGTACCCCCATTGGCACCCATGCCACTGCATTTTGAACCAGCTACAGCTATGGGCCATCCTGCAGAGAGTAAAGAATGTGACCTTGATAGAGATATGAAAGATCTGTTGTTAGAGGAATTGGGGTGAAAATTATTTTAAATATACAACAGGAAATATTTGGAACCAGCTCAGAAAGATACTTCCCTAATTTGCTGAAGTATAAGATAGAGGAGAATATTCAGCTCAAGCCGATTTGCAAATCAGCTTGGGCTGAATATTCTCCTCCATTTTATACTTCTGTTATTATAGCCAATCTCAATAAAAGTTAATTTAGTCTTCTGATTTCTTGGTCTGGTCTAACTAGTGGGGCTGATCCTATGTAGAGTAACTATCTGAAGGGTCTCCTGTTCTACACATTAATTTTCCAAAGTTGTGCATTACCTTCAAATGAAGAAATACCAAGACCAAAAGTGAAAAAAAAAATCCCAAATCCAGAGAGCCCATACAGTTGCTTAGTCTTGGACGAATCAAGTCTGAATCTTTTCCTACCTATAACCAGGTCCAAATAGCATCCAGATACTGGATTCAGAACATTTATAGCATCACTTTGGGTTCTGATGTATAACTGCATATCACCTGCATATTGATAACATTGGATCCTGAACTGACTTATTTTACTCAGCAATCTCAATTATATGTTAAACAGGAAGGGCAGGAATATTGAACCCTGAGGCAACTCACAAATGAGGGGCCATGACCCCCTCCATCCCTCCCCTATCAACAGCCACAGTAATTGACCATAGAGGAAGGAAGAAAAGTATGATACTTCTCACTCCCAATCCCTTCAGTCAGACCGTGGTTGTTAGGACTCAAAGCCTCTGAAAGATCAAAGAACACAAGTATGGGTGCATCACCCCTGTCCCAAACTTGCAAAAAGTCCACTTTATCTCTATACTGCATTCTGTCCTAAAATCTGATTGAAATGGGTTCACATTATCTGTATCTTCCAACCTCATGTCATCTCCATAGCACACAAACCAACTAAAGCCCTCTAAAATATTTTAAGCAAACCAAAAGACCCAGTTGTCCAAGAAGAAAAAAAACAGGAGTCATCTACAACATGCAGTGCTTGGACTGTAGCAGACACAATGTAGGGCAGACAGGCAAAAGACAAGCAGACCACAACCCCAAACAGAAACTATCTGTTAGAAGACATGACAACTAGCCTCACAACAAATGGACAGACTCAACTACATTTTCAACTAAGATTTATTAATCCCTTTGGCCAAGATAAATCCAAAAATATATTCATTTTCATACATATTTTCACTCACATAAGTGCAAGTGATTTTTTTCTATAGTGCACTAATCTTCATAGTTTTCCTGTTCTGTACATTTTTTTAAAAATGGACTTTTGTTGTGTTAGTATATTTGTGGGTTGGATGAACTAGGAAATTGAATAGTGTGTGAACTAGGAAATTGGGACTCAACAAATCTTTCCTTTGTTCCCTCTCAAATCCCAGCAACATCTTTTCAGAAGGCCATTGCTTCTTAGTATTCAAGTCTTACTGCTAGCACTTTTTCCATACAGCTGTAAGCAAAGTCTCTAAGGTATTTTACAATCTCCTTTATTCTATGCTTGAGAAAATAAAGTGTAAAACTATTGTCTTTCTCCCAATAATAAGTCTGTCTTTTTAAAAAACTCAAGCAGAGGTCTTAGACTTACCTATTGGTAGTCAGTGGTGGGGTTCAAATTTTTTTTACTACCAGTTCGGTGGGCATGGTTTGGTGGGCATGGTGTGGCTTGGTGGGCATGGCTTGGTGGGCGTGGCAGAGGAAGGATACTGCAAAATCTGCATTCCCTCCTCAGCCCACTAACCTGCTTTCCAAGTTCTCCTGTGCAGGGCAACCGAAGAAGACCCAGCCGATCACCTGGGACTCAGGAGGCAGAGAATAGATGAGGGTGGGATCAGTCAGAGGTAGTATTTTCTGGTTCTCCAAACTACTCAAAATTTCTGCTACCAGTTCTCCAGAACTAGTCAAAACCTGCTGAATACCACCTCTGCTACTGCCAAATTCATCAGTGACTGAAATGCATGTGCACATTTTATGGAGCTGTTAAATCAGAGGTTTACTATTGTAAGTTCAAATAAATTAATGGCCACATCTTTTTGGACCACATCTTTTTGAAAGAGAGCTATAGCTGCTCCAATTTATTTGGATAATTTAAAATTTTGCTGCACTGTGGAAGAATAACCAATAACCACAGATAAAGCAGAAGTGAGGGAACTTGAGAATACTTTGTCAGAGGCCCAGGCCAGCTGTGGGTGGAGTCAGAACCATAATGCCCTTTGCAGGATTGTGTACATCTATGCAAATTCTCTGGGTTTATGTATGTACAAATACCTCTAATATTTTACCTCTTATTCCCCCTCTCTTCCAAACGTACCCACATATACAAAGAGACACCACACATGCAAGTAAACGCAAAGCAGGAATAGCACACAGTAGGCTCAAAGGAATTGGATGACTACACAAAATCAGGTAGAATGGGTCCACACATTGTGAGTTAGTACAATCACTTAAAAAGTATTCATATAAATGCATGAAAGACAGATGTTTGAAAATAGCAAAATTGATTAAATTGGTTAAAAAGAGGGCAGGTTTCTGTGGCATGTGGAAGATTAATTGTGTGAAGTTTATCTTGATCATAGTTTTCATTTGGATAGGCAATTGCTTGTTATTTATCATTTAAAAAAAAACAAAAACCTAGAAGAGCATTTGATATATTTTGTTTTTAGCAGTCAGTGACACTCTCATTCATAACTGAAAAACAATCTTTGAATTCTGCTAAATAACATTTCATAATAAATGCCTGGGTTTACTTATATATGCTTAATTTTTCCTTAACATATCCACCTTCCTTATTTTTTTCTGCATTTGCTTTAGCTTTTGGTGTGCTCTTAATTACAAATATCTAATTCTTTATTCAACATTCAATTTTCCAAATGAAATAAATGATCTGTTTGCATGCATCATTAGACCATCTGGTTTCATAGGAGAATTCAACAAAGAATCTATTAATTATCATTCATGTTTATTCAGCAGTCTTAATTCCTAATACTTACTAATGATTACCGTATTTGCCGGCGTATAAGACGACTGGGCGTATAAGACGACCCCCCAACATTTCCACTCAAAATATAGAGTTTGTTATATACTCGCCGTATAAGACGACCCCCACTTGGAGGCATGTTTTTCAGGGCAAAAAGTCATCTCATACGCCGGCAAATACGGTAAGTTGTAACACTTGGGGTATTCTGGATATAATTCTTGATTGACACCCCCACCCCTTTCCCCCAAACTTACAAAGCCACCAAAATGCTTTAGAGAGGCAGCTTCGCCTTTCTCAGGCTGGCACTCAATTCCTCTCCCTTTCTTTGTGACAGCCCCGCGTGCGTGCATCGGGACTCCAAGGGTGGGGATAGACAGCTGCCAACTCTCTCTCTCTCTCTCTCTGTATGTGTGTGTGTGTGTGTGTGTGGTGTGGAGGGTAATTCCGGCTATCTCTGGCCTCCGCTCGGTTTTAAAGTCACTTGGCCGGTTCCCAAGTCGCAAGCGCGCGCTGGCCGGGAGACGCGGCGCCGGGTGGCAGCTCGGTGCAGGGGAGGCGGATCTTTCTCTCTTAAGTGAGGAGGGGACAAGAGGAGGGGTGGGACGGGACGGGGTGGGAGGAGGTCCTCGCCTTCTTCCACCGCTCACCGGACCCTTTTCTTCCCAAGGGGACCCTGGAAAGCAGCTCGGGAGCCGGGTGGCCCTGCCCAGCAGGGTCCCATCAGGAACTTCCCGAGGAAACCCCCCACCCCAAGCACAGCCCTCCCGGTCTTTCAAAGAGGGAGGGAGAAGCGGGAGGAGCAAATTGCCGCCCCGCCCCGCTGCCCAGAAGGAGGGGCGCCACAGTCCACCCCCACCACCTTCTCCCTCCCACTCCCGGGCCATTACGCGGCTCGGGGCTGGCTGGGCGGCCCGCCAGAGACCCTCCGCTCCACCCCCACCCCACTTCCAGATTGGCCTCCGCAGCGCCCGAGCCGGGCGGAGGGTGGGGGGTGGGTGGGGGGAGGAGGAGGAAGCTTGGAGGCATGTTTTTCAGGGCAAAAAAGTCGTCTTATACGCCGGCAAATACGGTAAATCACAGGAGTCTTAACAAGTAACATCCTCTTTGAAATTTCCATTCTCATAGTTGAAAAAGAGGAAATATTTCAGCTTCTCTTAGATTATAGCTGCTTGAATTAAGTATATCACCTTACTTTAGTACTTAACCCACTTCATGGAATATGAGCAGAAGACAGGATATCTTTTACTGGAAAAAATGTTGAACAGAAAAATGATTAGCACAAATTTTCAAACAAATTGTCAAACAGACAGAATATCTTTGAATTTGAACAATTTGCTAGTAATCCTTATAGATCTATTAAGAACAAGATAATGCCATCAACCCACTCCAGTTTTCTAAAAAAATTTATTTAAAAATTTCCTTACTTACATAAAATAAAATTTTCCATAAATAACCCAGTTCTCAAATTGTAGCATTTTGTAAGTGACAGGAAATATATCTGATCTGACCTATTATATTTCAAACCCAAAACAACCCAATTAATTACTGTTGTTATAAATGAATGTGACAGAGAGAAAGAGAGCCAATGTGGTATAGTGATGAAGGTGATGTAGAAGGTTATGGGAAGACCAATAGTCTAATCCTCCTTGATACAGAGGAGATCTGAATCACTCTGGGCCACTTTCTCTTACTCTTTCTTAAGGTATAGACTGACTAAACTGAAAACATCTACACTATTTCTCTACTCTGGAGCAACATGGTATATTATGGTCCATGACTTTCAATCAAGAGGGCTTAATTGTTTTGTGCTAATTACTACAATGGGCCACAATTTTTTTTCAAAGGTTTTGCATCCAAAAAAAGTTTTAGTGATTATGGTAGATCCCTTCAAACTGAGCACAGATATAATTTCAGAATGATTCTATCATGTAGGAATTGTGACAAATATGAAATTAACTTTTAATGACTGTAATGTATTTAATTGCATAATGTTTCTGACATGCTGCATGAGTTCAACAGGGCTAAAAGTGTGTTGCTGCTGAGTTTTGTTTGTATCAGTGTCTGATGAATCTCACTGCAATGTCTAACAATAATCAGCCAGAAATGAAGGGATTCCAGTTGCCCTGATACCAATTTTCCATTTGACAAATGTCCTGGTGAAAATTTTCACCATGTTCATCGCTGACTGCATCAAGATATTTGAGAAAGAAGGCCAAGTGCGAATGAATCTTCAGTTATTTCAGTTGCACTTCATGGCCTTATATGCTATAAGACATTTATCAACCAACTGAATATAATTTGGTTGCTCTGTAGTTACCAAAAAAAAATATGTCAACAACAGTTTTGAATGCCTTCCAGGCTATTTTCTCTCATGCATTAACAGATATTTGAACCACCTGTCCTTGATACATTTGATTTACAGAGGTAAATATATCTTTATTGGTCCAACAAGTGGTTCGTGTGCCACATTTTTCTATGCTATGACCAAATTTTTTCAAAGTGGCCATTTCTTTTTAATCTAATGTGACTCTCTTGAATGGCTGTCCCATTTGTATATGAATCAATGATATTTGGTATATCCAAGCGGCATTTCAAGCACCAGAGCCACTACTTTTAAATCTATACAGATATTCCAGTTGTACTTTGTATATTAGATGGGCTGCAACACCAGTTTCATGTTTTCATGTTTCTTTCATGTGTAACAGGTACTGAATGATGTACATAGCCACTGAGTAAAACCAGGAATTTTATAAAATGGTTCATAATAGGTTTAATTACAGGTTATTTTCATGATTAGCAGCCAAAAACCTGCAAGGTACGTCTCACAGTGTCCAGGAAGCAAAATCTTTGTCAACCAGTGTTACTATTTTTATTTACTGTATATATTAGTTAAATTAGACTTCCAACTACAAATGTGAGCAAAAATTGGATGATGTTTGATTGTGATTAGAAGTTAATATCAATGGCTTAATTAGCTGAAATACATTTTGATTTGTCAGCAGTGAGGGATAATGCTTGGGCAACCCCAAAGTAGTTCAAGATATGCATGGACTTGACTCTACATGACATTTTCTAAACTGTTGTCATTTTAAAAAAAAAAGGTTTTTCAGGTTCTGCAAATCTTTGTTTGAGCTTGCCACATCTTAAATATATCCAATCCTGACATCATATCTTCAAAATAAATTGTAATAATAGTTACTTCCCAAAACTTACAAACCACTTGTGTAAAATTGCTATTATATTATTTGGATCCCAAATCAGTGAGGAATAATTTGAGAGGATTTTGCCGATGAGCAAACATTTGCTTCATTATTGGCTTCACCACCAATGGCATAGAAAAAAAAGGAAAAAAAACAGATGAAGCAACAGGAAAGTGTAAATGTTTAATTTGCAAGTTGAAAAATAGCTGCAATTTGCTACATTCAAAAACAATTTGACAGCTGTTGTTAAAGGACAGGCAATCCTTTTCCCTTCAGACACATCTCTCATAGCAAAGTATTATAGGAACTATGATCGCCGATTTACTTATCATCCTTGAATTCTTGTTTTATTAGCAATTTAGCTTTGCATTTAGATAATGATGACATTTTTACAGGGGAGAAGGAAGACAGATCCTGACCAAAGTGCTTTTCTTAGGTCTTCCTTTTATTTCATTCTCTACGGGCTTGGCTGACAGTGAAAGACAGCAACAATATGTAAGGTAAATAAACACAGCTCTTCAAATCAGTTGCATATCTAAACTCCAAGTTATTATGGGAAATTTAAATGGTGATTTGTAAACCCAACTGATGGGAGTGTTGGTGGACTCTGCCAGGCCCTGGAACGTTTTATTTCTTGTTGCAATAGGATGCTACGCTTTGGATCAATATTCTCTTTCCTAGGTTAACATCAGGTCAATTTAAGATGAATTTGGCTTCATTTAAATTTTAAATACATGTTTCCAGATATTGTAAACAGGGAGTGGGCGACAGCTCATCACTAGTCACCAACTTATTGAAATTGCACAGGCTTTTGCAGAGATCATTCATCTCAATTAGTTTTCGTGACTCAGAAATATTTTGTATGGGAAAAGTAGAATTAGCTAAGCCTAAAGATGGCTATGATATGAGTCAATGGACCACTGAACGTAAACTCTCAGCCCACTTCCACAATCCAATTGACTAGTTTATATATTAGCAAATTGATCAGTGCTTCACAGGATCAATTCTTCTCCTTGCTACCCTTTCACTTGCCTGCTGCCTATCATTGCAATGATTCAGAAGCTGAGCAGAATTTTGCATTTTTTTAAATTACGGACTTCCTCCTTTCAAGGGTGTCAAAGGAGCAGATGTAGTCATCTGCCATATCTCTCATTTTGTCCTTGTAACAGTCCTGTGAAACTAACTGAACTGAGAGATAATCAAACCGGCTTGCTCTGCAGTTGTCATCTCCATCAGCTCCAAGCTGAGCACCCATTTAATGTAAAACCCTGCTGTTGGTAGATCAATCTCATAGTCATTTCTGATTGTAGGGTGGATTCCAAGCACCTCCAGCTACAAGCTTACTGTTCTGTACGATCCATTAGCATACTTACAAGCGCCGCGCTGTGATTGGTCAGAACGCACGGCAACCTGATTGGCTGAGCGAGCCACACTGATTGGCCCGCCGCGAATCCCCTGCGATTGGTGGAAATTAATCGTGGGAGATTCAAAGTGGTGCCATTGGCCGCGGCCGCCGCAGCCAGAGAATAAAAGCCACCGCTTTCCTCCTGTAGCCTGAGCCGATCTCGGGACTTAATAAAGAGCTGAACTAAGTCACTGGCTCCCGAGTCTCCTTCCCTGCGACGGACACGACACTGGCGACGAGGATGGGATTCCACAACTGATCCCCCACCGAGCACGTGGTCCTGAGGGAACGAGACCGACGAGATGGCCAGCCTCGCACCGCCCGCACCCTTTAACCAAGCTACTGAGGACTGGGAATCGTACATTGATCGGTTCCTGATGTTCCTAGAGAGTAGCAACCTCAAGGACGCAAAAGGACTGTTTTCCTGACACACTGCGGGCCCGCAGTGTTTAAAATGGCGAAAGCCCTTGCGAGACCCGAGGACGTGAAGGCGATGGACTGGGCTGACCTTGAACCATTGCTCCGAGGCCACTATGCTCCCGCCGTGCCCACCCTCATCAGGCGGCACGACTTCTACCGGAGGGACCAGAAGTCGGGTGAGAGCATCAGCGACTTCGTGGCAGACCTACGGAATCTAGGGGGCCTGTGCGGCTTCATGGACATGGATGAGGCACTATGAGACCGCGTCGTCCTCGGGCTCAAAGACCCGGTCCTACAAAGCCGGCTGATGGCAAAAGGAGACGTCTCCCTTGCCGACGCCCTTGCTGAAGCCACTGCCACCGAGGCAACCCAGAAATCGGTGGCTCGAATGCGGAGACAGGACACTGGGGACCGAGCCACGACCTCCGAGATGAGCACGACAACCGAGACGCGTCCAGAAGCAAGCCACCGGGAAATTACTACCCACCATGGCGACCTCGACTCTGCCTCCGACACCACGGATGAAGAGGAGGACATCCATCGACTCCAAACAGAACGGGACCGGCGCGATCGATGGAGTCATAAGTCGGGGCCCCAATGTGCCGGGTGCGGAGGCGACCACCCTCGATCGGAGTGCCGGTTTTTCGACGCGATCTGCCGGCACTGCGATAAGAGAGGCCACATCGCCCAAGTCTGCTGCCTCAAGAAAGCCTACAGCCCCTGACGATGAGACAACAGTGGCCGGAGACGAGATGGCACCCCCCCAGGCCCAGGGACCGACAAGCCGAGAGTCGTTGGAACCGGGACGGATGGGGCCGACGGGACGGCGAGAACCGGAGGAGAGAGGAGACCCACCAAACGGTCGTCATCGGCCATTCATCAAGCGCAGACGCCCGGAAGGTATACGTGGAAGTGGGCATCGAGGGCAAGCCATGCAAAATGGAGGTGGACTCCGGGTCCTACCTCTCCATGGTTGCATGGCAGGAAATCAAGCACCTGGTGCCTGAAATCCACAAGAGGGGGCTGGAAAGCCAGAAGCTAATCCTTAAAGACTACCAAGGAAACCGCATCCCGGTAGTCAGAACAGGACACTTCAAAGTGACATTCAAGGGGCGCACGGCGAAGTTTCCCCTGACGGTCGTGGACCGAGATCGCCCCAGCCTTTTGGGACTACAGTGGTTCGCGCCGCTCGGAATTGAAGTGACGGGCATCGACCACGTCGCAGAGGCAGACTGGGAAGAGCAACTCGCAAGGGACTTCCAGGAAGTGTTCGACGGCACCCTAGGCAAGTACCGAGGGCCCCCTATTTCCTTCAGCCTAGACCCCAGCGTTCCCCCGATACGTTTAAAACCACGGCGGGTACCTTTCACACTCCGGCCTAAGATCGATGAGCAGATAGACAAGCTCATCAAACAGGGGGTCCTAGAGCCAACTGATCACGCCTGGTGGGAGACCCCCATAGTCACCCCAGTCAAGCCCGATGGGTCGGTGAGAATCTGTGGGGACTATAAGGCCACCCTAAATTGCGCCTTACAACAAAGCGCCTACCCCGTCCCAGTAGTACAGCACCTACTACACTCACTGGGGGGAGGCAAGGTTTTTGCAAAGCTCGACCTGGCACAAGCTTACCAACAGTTACCGGTCGACGCAGAAACCGCCAAGGCGCAGACCATAGTAACCCACCGGGGGGCTTTCCGCTGTAAGAGACTCCAGTTTGGAGTCAGCGTAGCCCCAGGAATTTTCCAGAGCCTCATGGAAAGACTCCTACAAGGAATCAAGGGGGTGGTGCCCTACTTCGACGACGTACTGATGTCAGCAGCCAACCAAAGAGAACTGGAGGGTCGCCTGAGGGAGGTACTAACAAAATTCAAAGAGGCCGGGCTTAAAGTCAAAAAAGAAAAATGCCAGCTGCATACAGAGAGGGTCGAGTTCCTAGGATATCTCCTAGACCGGCACGGCATTCACCCAACCGAAAAAAATATCAGAGCCATCAAGGAAGCCCCCAGACCAAGGAACAAAACAGAACTGCAGGCATTTCTTGGGCTGATTAATTTCTACAATGTTTTCCTACCCCAAAAGGCGACCACGGCGGAACCGTTGCATAGGCTGCTCGATAAAACAGCCACCTGGACCTGGGGGAAACGAGAGGAAACTGCTTTCAACCAAACCAAGGACCTACTCACATCAGATGCCGTCCTCATCCAATACAACGAGACCCTCCCGCTGACAGTCACGTGCGATGCATCACCGTTCGGGATCGGGGCGATCCTCAGCCACACACTCCCGAACGGAAACGAAGCACCCATCGCCTTTTACTCAAGAACCTTGTCGAAGCCGGAAAGAAACTATAGCCAACTTGACAAGGAAGCCCTGGCAATCATCGCCGCCGTCAAAAGAATCCACGAGTACCTCTATGGCAGGACATTCACCATCATCACGGACCACAAGCCGTTGTTGGGCATCCTGGCAGGGAACAAGGCCACCCCGAACATTCTATCCCCAAGAATGACAAGGTGGTCTGAGTTCCTCGCCGCCTACAGTTACCGGCTGATCCACTGACCCGGCAAAACGATCACACACGCAGACGCCTTGAGCTGCACACCACTACCCGACCTGGACGCCAACCCAGCACCCACAACATCCACCTTGAGCATCGAGGCCATACCCAACCTCCCCCTAACCGCGTCAGACATTGCCCACGAAACCAATAAAGACAAACGTCTGGCGCGGGTATTACAATGGGCGGAGAAGGGCTGGCCGGAAAAAGACGTCGACGAGACATTCAGGACTTTGAAAAACAAACAATTGGAACTTTCCACGCAGAAGGGGTGTATATTATGGGGGGACAGGGTGGTAATCCCAGAAAAAGGTTCTTGGACTTGTTACATGAGGGGCACCTGGGAATCGTCAGGTCAAAAGCCTTAGCCAGAAGCTACGCTTGGTGGCCAGGGATGGACAAGCAAATTGAAGCCTGGGTGGCTAGCTGCAAGCAATGCCAGGAATCCAGACCATGCCCACCCACCGCCCCAATCTGGGAGTGGGAAACCCCAGGGGACCATGGTCCAGGATACACATAGATTTCGCCGGACCCACAAAAGGGCACACATTCCTCATAACGGTGAGCGCTTACTCCAACTGGCTGAGGTAAGCGACATGAAAACTACCACCACCGAAGCCGTCATCCGAGAACTCAACAGACTATTCTCAACCCACGGCCTCCCAGCGTGGTCGTGTCAGATAACGGACCACAGTTCACCGCTCTGGAATTCGAGAAATTCCTAGTGGAACGGCACGTCCTGACAGTGCCGGCTCATCCGGCGGCGAATGGTAGGGCGGAACGAATGGTCCAATTCACGAAAAAAACAATTCAAAAAATCGAGACTGGAAACATGCAGGAAAAAATAAATAAACTTCTTTTCATCCAACACATAACCCCAAACACAACGACCAACAAAAGCCCCACAGAACTCCTAATGGGGAGGAAACTAAGGTCCCCCCTGGATAGGCTGCACCCCACATACAACCCCGAAAAACCCACCGATTCATCAAGCAGGTACCGAACATTTACACCAGGCGACGCAGTATACGCAAAAAACCTGAGAGGGGACCCCCTCTGGATACCGGCGACGATAACCCAGGCAAAAGGTCCCCACTCATACCGGCTACAAACAACCGATGGACAAGAATGGAAACGACACATCGATCAAATAAGATCAAGAATAACCACAACCAACAGACAAACAAGCACAGACAGACACCCAGAAAGAGAAGGGAACCTCCCCAGCACAAACCAAGAGGGGAGGGAAAACCCAGGGAACCAACCCCAACCAGAAAGAAACCAGGAATACTTACCAACCGAGACAGAAATGGACAGCCAGCTCGAAGCCTCACCAGGGAGAAGCAGCCAGGCCAGCTCAACCAGCCCGGAAAGACCGAGTGGGAGCAGCGACAACAGCAGCTCGACCAGCCCGGGTAGACCGGGAGGGAGCTGCAATGAAAGGCCCGGCTCACACTTCCAGACGGTTCCATTGACGAGGCAGAGAGCGACACAGAACCCGACCGAACCGGCCGAAGGCCAACCAGCAACTAACCTGCGCAGGTCAAGTAGGCAAGTACGGAGCCCCGCCTACTTACGGGACTATGTCACGTAGGACCATACCAAGAGGGGAGGGGTGTTCTGTACGATCCATTAGCATACTTGCAAGCGCCGCGCTGTGATTGGTCAGAACGCACGGCAACCTGATTGGCTGAGCGAGCTGCACTGATTGGCCCGCCGCGAATCCCCCGCGATTGGTGGAAACTAATCGTGGGAGATTCAAAGCGGTGCCATTGGCCGCGGCCGCCGCAGCCAGAGAATAAAAGCCGCCGCTTTCCTCCTGTAGCCCGAGCCGATCTCGGGACTTAATAAAGAGCTGAACTAAGTCACTGGCTCCCGAGTCTCCTTCCCTGCGACGGACACGACACTTACAATCTTCCACAAGACGTGCCCAGTCAACATGCTAAAGGTAGAATGGAAAGGACAGCCATGGGAACACAAGGCAGAATTGGCATGCTGAAGTCATGGATATCAGCCTGCCAAGGACAGGGAATAATGATATCACACACCTCACATCCTCATGCAAATGATGCAAACTATATACAGTGCATCACTTACAGCCATTTGCAATCATGTGACCATGATTTATGACATTTTTCCTGAAAAGCAGCATTTGTTTCCAGTTTCCAGTAGAAACAACCCTCCAGCAGTTGAATGAACAATGGGTTCACTTAACAAATGTGTTGCTCACTTAACAACTTCAGCATTCACATAATGAAATTCACTTAACAGCTCCAACTTTCATTTAATGACCACTGCAAAAGAGTATAAAATTGGTTCTGATCACATGCAGTGGTGGTATTCAGCCGGTTCGCACCAGTTTCCATGAACCGGTAGCAAGGATTTGGCATAGATTGCCGAACCAGTAGTAACTTCTGGCTAGCCATGCCCCTGACCCAATCTCCCACTTGCCCACTTGCCCCTCCCACCTGATGATGTGCACCTCCTCCCCGGGCTCAATTTTCTGCCTTCCTGAGCCCTAGGAAAGCCTTTTGGGAGCAAAAACACCCCCGGAGGCTTGCCCGAAGCCCAGAAGGTCCAAAAAATGGGGGGGGGGGGTGTTTGCTGCAAAAAAACAAAAAAGCCATGCCCACCTAATCACATGTCCATGCCCCCTAGACACACCCTCTAGTCACACCACAGAACCAGTAGTAAAATAAATTTGAATCCCACCACTGATCACATGGTTACTTACTTTACAACTGTCATGACTTAGGACCGTAGTTGTGGGCACAATTACAGTCATAATTTGAATACTACCATAATTTTCATAATTTGAATGACATCATGGATTCTATTGGACGCCTATGACTGAGTCCCCTAGAGTCTTGAAATACTTAATCACAGTTTTAAGGTTATATTCAAAATTCTAGTTCAATAATGTATCTGCTCCACCTCTCTAACATTCCTCCTCTATATTTTAAGAGAATTATTATTATTCTTTTTACTGTGTATAAGAGATAATAAAATTTCAGACAGATTAGAGAAGGCTATTTGGTAAGGATCCTACGATTTAATCTTTAGTAGGAATTAAGAATTTCTCTGTCCAAGTTTGATTTGCAGAACAAGTTCTTTCTATGGGATAAAACTGTCCTTTCCTTTAAATTAGACATGCAGTTTGGCTTTTGTATTGCATTTCAGTTTTCAAAACTTTAAGCCAATGAGTCATTTATACACACCAGTTGTATTTCTTACATTTTTTTAACAATGACAAAAGCAAAACTGTTGTTTCCTTTCAAAGGGAACATCTAAATTCTCTCTCTATATCTCTCTCTCTATCACACACACACACACACACACGGGCATACACATTTACAATTGATCACAAAATGTTCATTGTCACACAGATTCATATTAGAAGATATATGCCATCAGTCACTTTTGAAAGTACCCAATATTTCCTGGAACTCTAATTGTGTTCTCTTGAAATCCCTGTACTTAATGACTGTTATTTATCAATTCTTCCTACCTGATGGTTAGAAAGTGGCTGAGCATTTGGGTTTTAGAAAAATAGTAATTGAGATGAGCATGAATGAAAAGTTTAAGCCTGCCCTCAGTAATCAATAGTACTCTGCAAACCTAAGTTTAGCAAATGAAATACCCTCTGGCTTGCTTTTTCTCCATGCATTACATTTAGACAGGAAATTGGGGTGGGCTTATTTTCCTCATCTTGTGTCTAAAATACTGTTCATACCAATGCATCCTATTAAAAAAGCAAACTATGGATCATCATTTTCATTTTTTTCACATATAAATAAAGCCAAGTTGGAGTTGGTTTTATTTATTTAATTAACTAACTAACTCAGCTTTCCATCCTTCTGACATCAGTAAAATAAGAATCCAGATTGCTGGGAACAATATGCTGAGTGCAAATTGTTTATGGAGGGCTGTAATGCACTATGAAGCAGCATATAAGTCTAAGTGCTGTTGCTATTACCATCAAAAGGGACTCTTTTAGATCCATATCCACCACTCATCAAAAATTGGAAAGAAATTGAGTCTCTTCAAGCTTCTCTGTATGGGCAGATTTGTAATTCTCCCGCAGATGTTTAGTATTGGATCACTGATGTTGTAAAATTTTTGTTTAGATTTTTATTATGTTGGTAAGGGATTAAGGCATTTGGCAGGGCCTTTTAGACTTCATATCTTCTTAATAATAAGGTAAGGAATTAAGGGAACTGCCTACTGTATTGCTTTAACTTACCTCTCCTTAGTAAGGAAGCATGAATCTTTGGAAAAGCATGAATCTTCTCCCCACCACAACCTTCTTTCTCTTACCTTGCTAGAAGAAAGAAATGATATTAACAGTTCTAAAGCCCGTAGGCTTGAAGAAACCATAATGCTGAGTTTATAGGCATTTCAAAGATTTATGTAGCTATTGATGACTTAGTCATTATGCAATGATCATTCAGCCATATTTTTATTGGAGTCAAATTTTTTGTCTCCAGAATCTACCACTGTTAGAACTCTTCACCTTGAGGAACTTGTGTATTTCAGATAAAGGGCAGTGGAGGCAAGGAATCAATGCATCCAAATCACAAAAGACTGCATTTTTCTATAGATCAGGCAGAAACATTACTGACATTTCATCAATGCTAAGAGAAGAATGGAAAACATTGATTTTCAATGACCACTTATAAAAAAATGCAGGCATATTTTTCAAATTTGTTCTATACTTCTTCAGGCCTTTGTGTTACATTTTGTAAAAGTTAATTGTGCATAGCTGAATGACATTTTCATGAGCACAGCTGGCTAGGTAAAAATATCATTGTAGTGGTATATCAAAACAAGTATATTATAAATTTTCATCATAAAATAAGTAAAGGAATTTCAGTGCCGAGCAAAAGCTTAAAATATATATTCAATTAATATTAAAAGTCAAAGGCACATATGTAAAAGATCATTAATCAGGGATGGTGTGCTACATATTGATAATTCAATCTAGTGGAACACATCTAGCAGTTCTAAAATAAAGAGTATGACAAAATAATTCGTTTAGTTTTTTAGGCCTACATTCTCTAATTATCTGTGTCTTCAGCATATTGTCACTTATATAGTTTTTACATCTGATATAAGCAGCACAAGATTCAAGTGCTGGAAAATCCAGATGACTAAATCTCTTGTATCATTCTCAATATGGATATAGTTTGACATGACTTTTTGTTATTTTTAAGTGAATAAATAAATCAGTGAAACTCTGGTGATCTTTAAACTCATGTAACTTTTTTTTTTTAAAAAAAGGTTTTTTTATTGATTTTAACAACAAACAAAAACACAAACAACATAAGACATGACATAAAAGCATCATTATTCTTCATATATTTACAGACAGTGCATCGGTTGATTTATCACTCCTTTTTGTGCATCTATTTCATAACCATCATAGTAGTTATATTACATAGTAACTCATATTATCAATCAACAATTGTATATCCTATTATTGTTATTAAACAACCATTTAACTGATTTTAGTAATTCATACTTAAATGAGATAACTATAATTTATTT
Source organism: Notechis scutatus (assembly GCF_049901735.1). Taxonomy (NCBI): domain Eukaryota; kingdom Metazoa; phylum Chordata; class Lepidosauria; order Squamata; family Elapidae; genus Notechis; species Notechis scutatus. The sequence goes on along the minus strand of NC_142010.1, from coordinate 85,751,362 downwards.
AGCATATCTTATTACGAATCATAAAATCATACCAAGTCTATCGTAGTGAAATATTCTAAAAATGTTATCAAAGCCAAGAAAAAAAAAGAAAAAAAAGAAATATATATATTCATTATTTCTTAAGTTTCTAAGTATTCTATTATTATATTGCATTATCTAACCATTGGTAAAAAAGATCCCAAATTTCATAAAATTGTTTATCTTCTTGCTCTCTAATTTCAAATGTCAATCTACTCATTTCAGCACAGTTCAATATTTTCTTAATGATTTCTTCCTCTAATGGTATTTTCTCACTTTTCCAATTTTTGGCAAATACAATCCTAGCCGCTGTTAATACATTTACAATCAGGTACTTTAAATTTTTATTAAATGTATCAGGTAAGATTCCCAATAAAAAAATCTCTGGTTTCAAATCTATATGTTCCTTTGTCATTTTTTCCAACCACATGCGAATTTTAGTCCAATATTTTTTTGCGTCCTCACAAGTCCACCACATGTGGTAATATGAGCCAGGAGTCTGATGACATTTCCAGCATTTTTCAGATTTGTTCTTGAACATTCTTGCTATTCTTGTCGGGGGGAAATGCCACCTGTAAAACATCTTATACAAGTTTTCTTTATATGCTACTGACATTGTCATTTTATAATTTTGAGACCACAATTTTTGCCATTTCTCTAAATCAATCCCATATCCAAAGTTTTTCCCCCAAGCAATCATTGTTTCTTTGACTTGTTCTTCCTCTAGTTTAATTTCCAACAAATGACTATATAGTTTTTTAATCACCTTTTCATCAGAACCTGTCAAAATCCTATCTAAATCAGTCAATTTATCATAAAATCCTTCTGTTTTAGAATCTTTAAGATACCTTGAGTGTATTTGCGCATATGAAAACCAACTCATCTTTATATCTTGTTCTTCTAACTTTTGCATCGTTTTAAGTTCACCCTTTTCATCCAATATTTCCCCATATCTAACTGTTTGTTCCTTCTTATAAACTATAGGATAGGAAAAAGCTTCGATAGTTGATAACCAAACTGGTATTTTCAAATAACATTGTTTCTTAATTTTCTCCCAATTCAACCATAACGATTCCCGTATATAGTGCTTTCTAAAATAGCCCTGCGATTTAGTTCCTTTATACCACAAAAAAGCGTGCCAACCCAACAATAGGTCATGTCCTTCCAATACCAATAATCTAGTCTTTCTTAATGTTATCCATTCTTTAGCCCACATTAAGTTTGCAGCTTGATAATACAACTCCCAGTTAGGAAGGCCAAATCCTCTTCTAATTCTAGCATCCTGTAAAAGTTTTAATTTTATTCTCGCTTTCTTACCTTGCCATATGTATTTCAACACAATTTTATTTAATTCTTCAAAATAGTCCTTACTTAGCTTGATTGGTATTGTTTGAAACAAATATAAAATTCTAGGTAGAATATTCATTTTAATTGTTGAAATTCTACCTATCAAAGACAATTGTAGATTTTCCCACTTTTTCAAGTTGGATGCTATCTGCTGTTTAAGTTTGATATAGTTATTCTCTTTCAATATAATACATCTTGAAGTCAAAATTATCCCCAAGTATTTAACTTTATTCGTAACTTGAATTTTCAATAGGTCTGCCAACTCTTCTCTTTGTCTCAATAATATGTTTTTTGTCAAAATCTTTGTTTTCTCTTTATTTATTTTCAAGCCAGCCATCTCACCATATGTCTCTATCTTTTCCAGTAATTTTAAAGCTGTCTCTAAAGGGTCTTCCAAAATAAAGACCAAGTCATCTGCAAAGGCTTGCAACTTAAATTCCTCCTTTTTAACTTTCATTCCTTTTATGTTTGTGTCCTCTCTAATATTTCTGTTTAGCACTTCCAAAGTCAGTACAAATAGCAGAGGGGATAATGGACATCCTTGTCTTGTGCCTTTTTTAATATTGATAGAATCTGTAAATTCTCCGTCTATCATCACTTTGGCTGTCTGCTTATAATATATGGTTTCTATTGCTTGGATAAATTTTCTAGCAAAGCCCATCTGTTCTAGTAATAATAACATAAATTTCCAATTCACGTTATCAAATGCTTTTTGGGCATCTAAGAATATCAAAGCCATTTGTTTTTCAGGATGTGCCTCGTAGTATTCCAAAGTATCCAGAATTACTCTCATGTTGTCTTTAATTTGTCTCTTTGGTAAAAATCCATTTTGATCAGGATGAATAAAATTGTTTAAGTATTTTTTAAGCCTTTCTGCCAAAATTGAAGCAAAGATTTTATAATCTGCATTTAATAAAGAAATGGGTCTATAGTTCTTAATTTGTAGTGGGTCAGCCCCTTCTTTTGGGATGAGCGTAATATAAGCTTCTGACCATGTTTTAGGCATTTTCTTGTTTATCATAACTTCATTCATAATTTCTAACAATGAGATACTCAACGATTCTTGTAGTGTTTTGTAAAATTCTGCCGGAAAGCCATCTGGTCCTGGTGCTTTCCCGTTATTCTGCCTATTAAGTGCTTCAGTTAATTCCATCATTGTTATAGGATTTTCTAACATTTTCCCAGTTTCTTCCGGTATCTTGGGTAGGTTGGCATTTTGTAGGTACTGTTTAATTTTCCCCTCATCAAGATCTTCCTGCTTATATAATTGTGCATAAAAGTCTCGAATAATTCTCTTTTTCTCCTTATTACCATAACAGACGTGACCTTGTTCATCCATTAATTGTAGTATTTTCTTGGATTCTTTCTCTTTTCTCAATTTATATGCTAACCATCTACCTGGCCTATTTGCATCTTCAAAGTAGTTCTGTTTAGTGCTTCTAATTTTTTGCGCCAATTCTTCTTTCTCTGTTTGGTCCATTTTATGTTTAATTATGTCCATTTTAAATTTAATATCTTTTTTCTGCGGTGTTCTCTGTAATTCTTTTTCCAATTTTTTATAATCCTCTTCTAAAATTTTAATCATTTGCCTCTTTCTAATATTCTTTTTCTTTGTATAATCCATTATCAATCCTCTTGCATAAGCCTTCATTGTGTCCCAAACATTCTGTATTGAAGTATCTTCTTTTCTGTTCTCATTAAAGAAGAAGGCCAGTTCTTTTTCCATCCATTTTATAAAATCTTTTTCCTTTAAAATAGTATTATTTAATGTCCATCTAGATCTTCTTTTTTGTCCTTTCCATTTAATTGCCAATGGATTATGGTCTGCCCATGTACTTGTTTCGATGTTTATTTCTTGAATATTAGATAATAATTCTGTTGACGTCCAAATCATATCTATTCTGGACCATGATGAGTGTCTATTCGAATAAAAAGTGTATTGTTGAGTCTTAGTATTTCTTTCCCTCCATATATCTTTTAAATTTAGTTCCTCTATCATTTCGAAAAAAGATTTAGGGAGGGTCCTCCTATTTTGTCGTATTGTTTTTGCTGAATAGTCCAGTTCATTGTCTACAATTCCATTAAAATCTCCCATTATAAATAAATTAGCATAGTCCAATTCAATTATTTTCATATGTAATTTTTTGTAAAATCCTTTTTGTTTATCATTCGGGGCATAGATTGCAACCAAGAGTATTTTTGTATTATTATCCACTATTTCAACCATTAGTACTCTTCCTTCTTCATCCTTATAGATCAATTTTGCTGGAATGGTTTCTTTAATATACAAAACCACGCCTCTTTTCTTACAATGTGTCAAAGAAGTAAACATTTTCCCTATCTTCGGTCGAACCAATAATTGTTGATGTTGTTCTTTAATATGTACTTCTTGTAAACAGATTATGTCAAATTTTAGTTTCTCTATTTTATGAAAGGTTTTCCTTCTTTTAGTAGCTGAATTCAGTCCATTTATATTCAAAGAAATCAATTTTTTTTCCTCCATGATTATGATTTATATTTAACTTTTGAAGGATGGTTTGTTTGTTTTTTTACTTTATTTACTTTAATCTAAAAAAATCTTGTAAACAGTATGTTTCAAGAATACTATCATTTCATCCTTTTAAAAAAATTAATAAATGGTGAAAGAATCTAAGATAGATTGAGGAAACTATAGGCCAATCCATCAGACGTCAATACATGGGAAGATTCTGGAAAAAATATCAAGCAACAGATCTGTAAATACCTAGAAATATACAAAGCTACAACTAGAAGCCAACATGGGTTTGTCAAAAATAAATCGTGACACATAAATCTAATTGCATTATTTGACAAAGTGACTAAATTAGTGGATCGGGAAATAGTTCACTTCAGTAAGGCATTTGACAAAGCAGACCACAGTGTATTCTTGGTGTTATGTCTGGGAGGACGGGCGTAATAACAGAGACGAGACCTCGGATAGTAACTTCAACTCTTTAATAGTGACTTCAGATCAGAGCAATGAGCCTGGCAGCAGCAGCTCCTTTTATAGAGCTGGCTGCTGCCGAAGCGTCCAATGACAACGATTTAAGCTTGCCGCGTTTGGAGTGTCCAATCGCGGCAGCCCATTAACCAGCCAATTGGATCAGCCCGGAGCGACCAATCACGACTCGCTGTTGACGGACCAATCAGGTTTGCAGGATTACGAGACTGCTAGTCCGGAACACCCCTCCCCTCTAGGTTCCGTCTCTGGGGTGGGGTGATGTATTCTCGCAGGTAGGCGGGTCTTCGCACCTGTCTACCTGATTTGCGTTGTTCAAAATGTCTTTGCTTGGTTTCTGGTTCTGATGGACTGCTTACCGGGCTTGTCTGTAGTGGTGACCTGGCTTCTACGCTGGGTATTCTTGGAGGTGATCCGGGGATACCTGCAACGCTTCCTTCATTCCTGTCGTCTGGGTTCTCTGGATTTGCTGACCCTGTTTGGCTGCTGTTACCTGGAGAGATGACCATCTGCCAAGGTTCTTCCTCAGTCGGTGAATATAGTGGGCTTTGCTGTGCTGGTTGTGGGGTTATATTTTCTGAGCCAGATGTTGGTTCAATTTCAAAACCCTCGGTTTCCCTTCCCCCTCTGGCTTCGAGATCGGGATTTGTGATGGGGGTTGTGGTCAACCTTGAGCGCAGCTGGTCGATGTGGCGTTTCCACAGTCTCCCATCTGTGGTTTCTAAATGGTAGGACAGGGGCCTGTAATTTGCGTTATTTTGGCAGGGATCCACAATGGGTCACCTGAAAAGTTCTTTGCAAATACGGGGTCTCCTACCTTAAACGTACGGTGTTTACTGCTGGAACCCAGGGGCTTTTCCGGGGTGTATGCAGGATGTAGGTGGTCTAGGTGCGATCTGAGTTTTCTGCCCATCAGGAGCTCGGCTGGGCTTTTGTTTGTGGTGCTGTTTGGTGTAATATGCTGAAGAAGGAGCATCCTGGTGACTTTGTCGTGGATGTTTCCTTGTTCCATTTTTTGTAAAGTTTTTTTTGGTGAACTGAACCATTCGTTCAGCCCTGCCATTGGCCGCCGGGTGAGCAGGTGATGTCAAGGCGTGGCGTATTCCCCGGTCTGCTAGGTATTGTTCAAAGGCCAAGGCGGTAAATTGCGGGCCATTGTCGGAAACCAAGACATCTGGTAGCCCGTGCGTTGCAAACAGTCTGTTCAATTTCTTGATGACTGCCTCTGTGGTGGTAGTCTTCATCTTGTTAACCTCAAGCCAGTTCGAGTAGGCGTCTACTGTTATTAGAAAAGTATGTCCTTTTGTAGGTCCCGCGAAATCGATGTGGATGCGGGACCATGGACCCCTGGGCGTTTCCCATTCAGCTGGTGATGCTTTTGGTGGGGCCGAGCGTGTTTCTTGGCATTTGCTACAGGTGGCAACCCAGGCTTCAATTTGTTTGTCCATACCTGGCCACCAGGCGTAGTTCCTTGCCAGCGCTTTCATTCATACGATGCCCGGGTGTCCATCATGTAGTAAATTTAGAACTTTCTTTTGTAGTTTCTCTGGTATGACCACTCGGTCTCCCCACAACATGCACCCTTTTTGGGAAAACAGTTCTGTTTGTCTGTTTTTGAAAGGTTTAAAGGTGTCGTTGGGTTCGATTTCTGGCCATCCCCTCTCCACCCAGCTGAGAACCCGTGCCAAACATGAGTCTCTTTTTGTTTCCAATGCGATGTCTTGTGCGGTTAGTGGAGGTGAGGGAAGCGTCTCGATTTGTAGTGTTGATAGTGTGGGAGCTGGGTCATCAGGGAACTCTGGCAGTGGAGAACGGCTCAAAGCGTCTGCATGGGGGATGGTTTTCCCTGGTCGGTGTCTCAACTGGTAGTCGTAGGCGGCTAAGAACTCCGACCATCGTGTCATCCTTGGAGATAGGATGTGTGGAGTTGGTTTGTCCCCTGCCAAGATGCCAAGTAATGGCTTATGATCTGTGATGATGGAAAAGGATCTTCCATACACGTATTCGTGGAACCTTTTGATCGCAGATACAATAGCGAGGGCTTCTTTATCTAAGTGACTATAGTTTCTCTCTGTTTTAGACAAAGTTCTAGAAAAGAATGCAATAGGCGCCTCTGTACCGTTTGGTAGGATGTGGCTCAGGATGGCTCCTACCCCAAAAGGTGAGGCGTCACTAGTTACAGTCAATGGAAGTGTCTCATTATATTGGATGAGTACTGCATCTGAAGTTAAAAGGTCTTTTACTTGTTGGAAAGCCTGCTCCTCCCGACGTCCCCAAAACCAGGAAGCCTTCTTGTCGAGGAGCCTATGCAGGGGTTCAGCAATGGTCGCCTTCTGGGGTAGGAAGATGTTATAAAAGTTAATGAGTCCCAGGAAGGCTTGGAGGTCTGTTTTGTTCTTTGGTCTTGGGGCATTTTTAATAGCAGCCAATTTCTTTTCAGTAGGGTGAATTCCTTGTTTGTCAAGAAGGTAACCAAGAAATTCAACCCTCTCAGTGCATAACTGGCACTTTTCCTTCTTAACCATGAGGCCTGCATCTTTGAATCTTTGTAGAACAGTTCTCAGGCGTTTTTCTAACTGACTTCTTGTAGGGGCGGCTATCAATACGTCATCGAAGTAGGGCACGACCCCTTTTATGCCCTGCAACAACCTTTCCATCAAACTTTGAAAAATGCCAGGTGCTACGCTTACTCCAAACTGGAGTCTGTTACATTTGAACGCACCCCTGTGCGTAACTATGGTTTGGGCTTCTGCGGTTTCTGCGTCTACTGGCAGCTGTTGATAAGCTTGGGCTAGGTCAAGCTTTGCGAATACCTTTCCACCCCCAAGTGAGTGAAGGAGATGTTGGACCATGGGTACTGGATAGGCGCTCTGCTGTAACGCGTGGTTGAGGGTAGCCTTGTAATCCCCACAGATTCTCAAAGATCCGTCAGGTTTTATGGGAGTTACAATTGGGGTCTCCCATCGGCATGGTCGATGGGTTCTAACACGCCTTGTGCTATTAATTTGTCCAATTGCTCGTCAATTTTTGGTTTGAGAGCAAAGGGAACTCAGCATGGCTTTAGGCGAATGGGTGCGATATCAGGGCAGAGATTAAATGAGATGGGGGACCCTTTGTACTTGCCTAATTGTTCAGTGAAGACTTCTTGAAAGTCACGGACGAGGGCCGCCTCCCAGTCTTCGTCTACAGTCTGGTCGATGTCTGCCATTTTGATTCCTAATGGCGCGAACCACTGAAGACCCAATAAGCTGGGCCGGTCTCTGTCAACGATGGTGAGGGGTAGTATTGCGGTGTGGTCCTTAAAGGAGACCTGGACATGACTGGAACCAACAACCGGGATTTGATTGCCCTGGTAGTCCTTTAATATAAGTCTCTGGGTGCTGAGATCCTGGCGGCAGATGTCAGGGATCAGCTGCTTGAGGGTTTTCCAGGAGACCATGGATAGAGAAGACCCGGAGTCCACTTCCATGATGCATGGACGATTTTCAATGGTGACCTTTACCCGGATTTTTTTTTTGCGTCTAATGATGAAGCGTGGCCGATGGTGATGGTCTGATGTGCCTCTTCCCATCTGGTTACGCCAGTAAACATCCGGTTTCTGTTGTACTGGCTCCACTGGTTGTTTGGGCGGTCCCGATTTGTTGGTGGGGTGCCTGCTGCTTGTTGGAAGTTATTTTCTTTTCTCTTGGGGCTGGATCCTCTTTTGTTCTGACACACTTTAGCAATGTGGCCCCTTTTCTCACAGGAACGACAGATGGCATCTAGGAACCTGCATTCTGATTGTGGGTGGTTCCCCCCGCATCTGGCGCATTGGAAATTGGATTTACGACCCCGCTGGTCTCGCTGCTCGCGCTCTGACCTGAGTCAGTTTACTTCTTCCTCCTCGCTATCTGATGAGGAATCGATGTCTTCATGGTGGGCGGATGATGTGTATTTTTCTGATGATATTGCCGTGTCGCTGGTGGGTTGGTGGCTGGCCCCATTCACTCGGCGCATTCGGGCTGCTGATTTGCGGGTGGCTTCCGCTGCAGTGGCATCTGCTATGGCATCTGCGAGTGTGATGTCTCCCTTTGCCATAATCTTGCTCTGGACAGTGGGGTCTCTTAGGCCAAGGACAATCCGATCTCTCATGGCTTCTTCTAGATTTGTGAAGCCACACAGTCCACCCAAATTTCTTAGGTCAGCTACAAAGTCCCTGATGTTCTCACCTTCGCGTTGGTCCCTCTGGTAAAATTTGTGTCTTCTAATAAGGGTAGGAACTGCTGGAGCGTAATGGGCATGAAGGATGGGAGCAAGGGTATCCCAGTCCATCGTTTTGACTTCAGCTGGTTTGGCAAGCACCTTTGCCATTCTGAAAACGGCGGGTCCGCAATGTGTTAGGAAAACTGCATGTTTTTTGGTAGACGTGGCATCCTTCAGATTGTTAGATTCCAGGAACATTTGAAACCTGTCCACATACGAGTCCCAGTCTTCGCTGGCTGGATCAAACGGGGCGGGTGGTATAGCGCTGCTGGCCATTCTGCCGGTGTCTGTGCACCTTCAGCCACGTGCTCTGTCAATATTCTGTGAGTGCTCAGTCAGCTCTATCGTCTCCGTATCCCATCCTCGTCGCCAGTGTTATGTCTGGGAGGACGGGCGTAATAACGGAGACGAGACCTCGGATAGTAACTTCAACTCTTTAATAGTGACTTCAGATCAGAGCAATGAGCCTGGCAGCAGCAGCTCCTTTTATAGAGCTGGCTGCTGCCGAAGCGTCCAATGACAACGATTTAAGCTTGCCGCGCTTGGAGTGTCCAATCACGGCAGCCCGTTAACCAGCCAATCGGATCAGCCCGGAGCGACCAATCACGACTCGCTGTTGACGGACCAATCAGGTTTGCAGGAATTACGAGCTTGCTAGTCCTGAACACTTGGTAAGACAGAACAATGTAGGAGAGACAGCATCATCACCAGATGGATTTGCAATTGGCTAACCACCACACTTCATGTGTAGTCTTCAGTGGAGCTACATCTAAATAAAGGGAAGCATGCAATTGAGTACCACAAGGTTTTGTCCTAGGCCCAGTACTCTTCAACATCTTCATAAATGAATTAGATGAAGGGATAGAAGGGAAACTCATCATATTTGCATATGACACCAAGCTGGTGGGGAATAGCCAACACTTTAGAAGGTAGACTCAAGCTACAGAAGGATCTTGATAGACTTGAGCACTGGACCTATTCAACAAAATGCAGTTCAATTGTAAGAAAGGTAAGGTCTTAAAAGTTTAGCAAAAAAGATGTTGAGGCTCTAGAAAGAGTTCAGAGAAGAGTAACAGAGATGATTAAGGAGTCTGGAAGCTAAACTGTACAATTAACGGTTGTGGGACCTAGGTATGTCTAGTCTAGGGGTGACATGATAGCAATCTTCCAATACTTGTGGGCAGAGGTGGGCTGCACTTACATTAACAACTGGTTCACTGGTTGTGAGCACACGTGCCTCTTCAGGGCTGAAACACAGTTTCAAACACGCAGCTAATTAACTTAGGCAGCTCTGGTAAGTACAGCAGGCATGGCATGGAACTCAGCTGGTCAGCGTGGGTGGGGGAAATTAGCCAGAAAGTTAGTTATATATGGAAAGGATAGGTGGGAGGACCCAGCCAGTGATCACAACTACTGGTTTGCCTAAACTGGTCCAACCAAGCAACAGCCCACCACTGCTTGTGGGACTGTCACAAAAAGAGGGGACAGCCTATTCTCCAAAGCATCTTAGACAGCATAAGAAATAATGGATGAAAGATTAATAAACAAAGATCCAACCTAACATTAAGAAGACATTTCCTGATAGTGAGAACTCAGTGCAATGAATTGTCTCCAGAAGTCATCGGTGCTCCATCACTGGAGGTTTGCAAGAAGAGATTGGACAAGCATTTGTCCAGAATGATATAGATCTCTTCTAGTAAGGGATTGGACCAGAAGACCTCTAAGGCCCCTTCGAACTCTGTTATTCTATGATACAAAGTGATATCATTTTCTAAAGCTAATAATCTAAGACCAATTGTGGTAGATCAATCTAATGCTTTCAAGCTTAGTTTGGGTTTCTTCAACATTCCAGTTAGGCAAAAGATTATGATATACAAACAAATTTTGCCTATTGATTTAGACTGTTATTTCTGTTCTTTAAGACTTTAGATATCTCCAACATTTTGTTTTTCTTCACTTGCCTTTAATACTTAATATCTAAGTTTTACCTAATATCTCTAGATAGATCAGCAGTGCTGCAAATCAGTACACTGATACACAAATTATAAAGCTTTTATCTTTATGCTGTGTTTCTCATAAAATAAGGCTGGGCCTTATTTTATTTTTTTTGACCCCCGAAAAAATGGCTAGGCTGTCTTTTGGGGGGTGACTTAATTTCCCACCCACCCCATGCATCCTCGCCTAGAGTGCCCTGTGGGCAGCCACGCCTCACCACCAGCTGCTCTTAATGGCCGATCATGGCGGAGCACAGAGAGCTCCCTACCCCCACCAATACATCTGAACTAGACTGTGTTGTTTCTCTGTGTCATATAATATATGTGAGTATATGCATAATTTTGAATTTATTTATTTATTTGTCATGTTTAAGTAGTGTATATTGGAGGTGGTGACCCTTTGAGAGCTGTATTCAATGAAATTTCATTGTAATGTATGCTGATTTGTATACATTCTAAGTGACAATAAAGTTATTCTATTCTAAAGTGGCAGCTGAGTCTGCAGAAGGAATGGGGATATGCAAATGGCTCAGAAGGGACCCTCCCTAGTTTCTATAAAGGTGTGGGAGGAGAGATGTACTTTCAGACTTGCAAAATTCCATTAATGTAACCATGTTATAAAATTAAAGTAGTACTTTTGGGTGTGCTTCTTTATCTGAATTACCCTGCAAGGCTAACAACTGCAATGTGTTTTTATTTATTTATTTAGTCTTAAGAATACCAACCAGTAAATATAGGCAGATGTCAGCCTATGATATTAAATTAGTCTGCTATTCACTTATACCCAGAAAAGTAGAGAACTGAACTGTTTTATTTCAGCTTTTTAGCAGCAATGATTTAATATTGGGAATTTCTGTTTAAATTAATTATATGTTTACCAGGCCAAATAGTACAAATTCTGAATATGATGGAGTGAAATATTTAAGAACTAAAATATAAGGAAATATGATTAAATGTATATAGAGAATTATTCTTATAACAAACATACAAAAATGTTGAAGTCATATGCAGTTTTGCTTCCCATCATCACAGTGAAAGGTGGACAACATCAGCCTTCACTGTAATGGGCTACCCTGTTAAGTGAGGCATAAACAAGGGGCAATTGATCAAACTCAAGCATGTTCAATAATTTGTTCATTCATTTATCAAAATAATCTTTATTCTCCTTTTCCTCTATTGCTCAATGAGCCACAGTCATAATGATATAATAAAGCACACAAATACCAACATCAGACCAATCTTGCAATAAATAAATAAGAAATAGAGGCAGTGTGCGACCTTATAATCTGCCCCCATTACTTCTCTTTTGCCTTTTAATGTCACACACTGAAGCAGCAGCTCCAAAAATGGGGGTAATTGCCTCCCAAAATGGTAGTTAGAGTATATCCTGAAAGTATAGAACAATGTGTAATTGCTTGCGCTTGAGTCGAGGATCGAGTTGGGGCTATTGCTGCTGAGATAACTTGTAAAGAACAACAGAGAGACAGGGAGGTTGGGACTGGTTGGGTAATTATTCAAGACTAGAAAAAGGGGATCAACTTGGATTAAACTGGATTGGATCAGTTTAAGAATCACTAAAGAATGCAGAGCCTAGACAATTAGCATTGAGCTGTGGTGGCACAGTGCTTAGAATGCAGAACTGAAGGCTAACTCACTGCTCACTCCAGGAGTTTGATTCTGATCAGCTCAAGGTTGACTCAGCCTTCCATCCTTCCAAGGTCAGTAAAATGAGGATCCAGGTTGTTGGGGGAATATGCTGACTCTGTAATCCACTTAGAGAGGGCTGTAAAGCACTGTGAGGCGGTATATAGATCTAAGAGCTATTGCAATTACCAACAAAATAGATCTATATAAGATCTTTTAGATCTATATCCACCACACATCAAAAATTAGGAAAAAATTAAGAGTTTCACCAAGCTTCATTGTCTATGGGCAAATGACTCTGTAATTCTCCCACTGATGGACCATTGATGTTCTACAATTTTGTTCAGATTTTCATTATGTTGGTAAGGGTTTAATGCATTTAGCCAGACCTTTTAGACTTCATATCTTCTTAATGCTTCTCAGAATTGACCTACCGTACCATTGGTGCTTAGAATTCTCTTTGAAATGTTTTTGTTCCTGTTTGACGTTCATTTCCTCTATCAGCTTCTTAATGTACTTTTAATAATGGAAATATAAAGCTTATCTAGATAACCCACATTGAAATGGCCTCTTAAAAAGACTTCAAATGCATTCCATAGAGGGTAACATTTTACTTGCCAAGCAACTTGAAAGGTACTATGTTTACATTCCAAGTTGTTCAAACAGGTGAAGAGAAATTAATGTATCCATTCAAACAAAATGTGTTCAGGTGAGGAAGTATAAAACCTGGAAGAGCTAAAGTACTTATATGAAGAAACTTTACAGAGTAATTTTTTTCTTTCAATTTTTGAACAATTGTTGGCTAGGATCACATATTTCACTAAGTTCATTTTCATCATAGTTTGTTGATCACTCCCCAACGGCTGGTCTCAGATACAGCACTAAATCATAGTCGACAAAAGATAGTACAGGTAGTCCTCAATTTACGACCACAACTGAGCCCAAAATTTCTCTTGCCAAGTGAGTTTTGCCTCTTTTACAACCTTTCTTGCCACAGTTGTTAAATAAACGCTGTTGTCCAGAAAGTAACATAGCTACTAAGTGAATCTGGCTTCCTCATTGACTCTGCTTGTCAGAAGGTTACAAAAGGTGACTGCACGACTCTGGGACACTGCAAACATCATAAATATGAGTCAGTTGCCAAGCATCTGAATTTTGATCATGTGACCCTGGGGATGCTGCAATGGTCATAAGTGTGAAAAATGGTCATAAGTCACATTTTTCAGTGCTGTTGTAACTTCAGTGGACACTAAATGAACTGTTGTATGTTGAGTACTGTCTGTAGTGATTGCCTTAACATATCCCCAAAAATGAAAACAAAAAAACCCTCCCTACTGCCCATCCCAAATCAATATTAACTTTAGAGATGAAATATAATTATATATGAATGTACTTATTCATTTCATCCTCTGCAGCTAATAGCAGTTTGGAAGGAAAGAGTTGCATATAGTAAGACAAGGTTATATTTTCCTCTGTCCCAAGCTTATTTCTCATCCAAACAGTGGTCTCCCTTTGGTCTTTTTACTACTGAACACTGAGAAAAATAACTTATGAAGAGAGAAATAATAGTTTAATTTGGCCTCCAACTTTGAACCTGATAATGTCTGCCAAGTGAAAATAAAACCTAGTTCTAGATAAGCTGCTGTCTCACAGTCGAACCTGCCTGGAAGATGGAGATAATATACTGATTTTAATACAGTATATAAATCTGGAGGGGGGAAATCTTTTTAACATGTAGCCCAATAGGCACACAAAATATATTAGTCCTTCCTTGCTCCTCCAAGCATAAGGTGTGGGTGATATACTAGATCTAACAAGAAATGAGAGCTGCCTCCATCTTTCCTTTGCTGGAACATAAGTGACTTAATACTGTAATGCAGTGTTTGTCAATCTTGGCAGCTTTAAACTACGTGGACTTCAACTGCCATATTTCCTCAACCAGCTTTCTGGCTAGCGGGCTGGCTGGGGAATTCTGGGATTTAAAGTCCACACAGCTTAAAGCCACCAAGTTCGAAAAACACTGCTTAATATAAAAGAGGCGGGATGGGAATGAATGAGATATTCACAAATCTTCAATTGCAATTAGTGCCATAGTATGTAGCAGGAATGCACACCTGCTCATTTAAATATTAATGTAATGGACATTACTTCCTCTTCAAATACTCCTAACCTTAGACAAGGTTGGCCACTGCCATAGAAGGTTATGTGAGTTTAAGATTTAGACCTCAAGTGAAGCGGCTGTTAAACAGGTCTCCATCCAAAATATTGGCTCATCCTAAGAGATGCATTAAAAGATGCTGAAGCTTTCAATTAGCCTCTCCCAGCAAAGTAAAATTATGAATCTAGGTCATGATTTAGAGACACCCACGAGATGGCACCATCTTTCAATCCATCAGCCCAGGAATTAATTCGCAAGTGTGTGAAATATAACAAGGTTTAACAAGAGTCTCTTGCTAGAAAGTTAAATACCAATCTGGAAATCAGCCACAAAATATGGCAGGAGAGGCAAAAACTTGGCTTGGTTTGAAGTTTTTTTTTTCCCCTCCCCATAATTTTCTTAAACACGCTGAACTTGCTGGTCAGGAAATGATTGCTTAACATAACAGCAGGGTAGGGCGGGGACTTGATAACTAGATATAACTGAGAGTAACCAGCTGAATGTTCAGAAACTGTACTTTACTAGCAGTGATCTCATTGAGTTTGTTTACCTTAAATGTCCTGACACTTTCCAAACTAAACTCAACTATCTACAAAAAAGAATAGCTAGGATTTCTGGGCAAATAGAACAAGATTCCTCATTCAAAAGGGCATTTCTTGGTATCCTGGCTGTAACTTTATTTCTAATTCAATGTGGGATTTTGAATTTGGAATGTGGCTGATTCAGCATGTTGAAAAGAGGAAAAGTTATTTTATTCCGAGTTCCAGACATTCCCACGTTAGCCTTTCAGTATTCAACTTTGTCTTTTGGGAATCTGGATTCCTCCAGCTCAAAAGCATCTTAGCCTCAAGTCTTGGGCAAGTCAAATGAACATGAGTGGTTTTGAAATTCAAAGCACACATTGTTGTCCTCTCTTTGAAGTCAGCATGAACTATGTTTCCTGTGTTTAACAGGCTAATTCCCAAACATCCTTTTAATTAAATTAACATGAAGGCAACTGTTCACTCTCACCAACTTGCATACAAGGCAAGGCTGAAATGCTATTAATATGACATGACCAAGCAGGCAAAAATGTGACTACTTTATTAGATCATTGTGTAATGTATATTGGGAAAGTAGTGTAGTGTAGACAAAACCTAAAACACAGCTAATCATATCATGTTCTTTCTTACAGCCTAATTCCATTGTTCTTTCTTTGAGAAGTGGGAAATGTAAACCTGATGTTTTTGTTTTCTTGACAACAGAAAAGCTAAAGCAGCTTTTCCCAACCTGGTGTCTTTCAGATATGTTAGAAGGTTGCTCAAAAGGAATAGCAATGATGACCCAAGTTTGCTGGGAAGAGGATGAGGAGGCTAAGTCTGCAGTAAGCCCAGAGGTATAGCTGCCGGATATAAATAAAGTTGTGTGGTTGAATTAGCTTTGGTAATTCAAAGATGCCTTGGCAATTAAGGAGAAATAGTATCATTAAATATAATCCACCCTAAAAAACCTGACATTATTTTCTTTAAAAATGAGGATGGGAAATGGAGTAATCCTTATTTCCTTGTTTATTGCTTATTTTAGAAACACACACGTGGGGCTTTTGCAAGTGAAGAAAAGAGCAGAAAGTGATTGGATCAAGATCTTTTTCTGAAATGGCAGTAAAAATAATATAACCCTGTGAAAGCCAGTTACAATTGGTCCTAGTGGGCCTTCTGTACTGTTGAAGCAATGTTGTTTTCCTTGAAGCACTGCTGTTCTCTGCGGTGAGTTGTGGTATTTCTCCAACTGGCTCTCACCAACTTGTCCCCGGGCCAGAATAGGTTTCTGTTTCTATGTGGCTTATATGCAGATGTCTGTTCTGCTTACTGAACTTGCCAGAGGACGCAGTTGGTGTAATGCAAAATGAATGGATGGATGGATGAAAGAATGGATGAAGGAAAGAATGAATGAAAGAATGAATGAATTGAATCACTCACTCAGTCAGTCAGTCAGTCAATCAGTCTTCTTCACCTCTCTCATTAAAAACAGAAAGTCAAATTTGTTGTGAACCGGCTTTGAGGGGAGTTTACACACCCACTGAAGTTTTGCACAGCCCTGAAAGACAAAAGAAAAAATGAATGAATGGAAATGTCTAGCATGCATGCAGAGCATGTCTTTACAGATTTAGAGATTCAATAATTCTCCTAACATCTATGAAAATTGCCGATGTTATAGAAGCATTTGCAACAAACATTTTTAAAAATTATAAAACTAATTAACAAATGACAATTGTGCCTATATACATATGCATTACTGTATAACTTCAGAATTAATTATCATTATTTTTTTTTACCAAAAGGAAAGTAAAAACATGGATGAGAAAATGAGGACTGGCAAATTATATCATAAACTCTCTAACACACACCCCAGATTCGACCATATTTTCTTCCTTGCCTTTCTGCAAAGGAAAAATCCAGTGTTGACAAACTTCACATATCAGATTAGCAGAGGATATGAAGTTCAGCGTTCTGGGTATGAGTGAGGCCCAAGATGCATAAAGTGGTCTAGATCAGAATTCTCCAGTGGTGGGGGGAGGGGCTGATTCTATGTGAGCTGCAGGCAAACATGCACACGTGCAGCTCCACTTGAGCGAACGGTGGGCACGTGCACGTGCTGCTAGCGAAAATAGATTGTGCGCACATGTGCTTGCCAACTGCTTGTGCAAGTGGGGATAAACACACATTCACCCTCCACTTCTGCAGCCAGGTTCTAAACAGCTCAAGGCCCGGGAGTGAGCAGTAGCCTGGGAGTCAGGGACCCCTGGACTAGATGGTTGCATGTGGTCAACAGGGTGAAGGCAGGGGACTTCAAATGAGCAGGAAAAAGTATTCAGGATAATAGCTATGATTGTACAATTGAAACACGAACGCTAGGAATGTGCACATAGTCACAATCTCATTAGTTAAACATTCCGGTAGCATCAAAAGCTTGATAGCAATGTATAAATAAGGAATGTGCTATGTGCAGAATGGTTGAAAAACAAATTGCAATATAATCCCTGCTTTTAGGACATTTACACAGTTCTCCTGATCTTTCCATTTTCTTACCCCAAGTCTGGCA
The DNA here is from genome assembly GCF_049901735.1 of Notechis scutatus. Classification (NCBI taxonomy): domain Eukaryota; kingdom Metazoa; phylum Chordata; class Lepidosauria; order Squamata; family Elapidae; genus Notechis; species Notechis scutatus. The sequence goes on along the minus strand of NC_142010.1, from coordinate 85,733,901 downwards.
CTTTGGAAAAAATAAAATAAAAGACAATTGTTTTAATTTATTTTATGTTATCTATCAATTTAATCCACACCGAGGCAACTGCTTTTACCATGCTTTGCTTCCATCCCAGAGGCAGGAGCAAGAACTCATGTTTCCCCTATTTTTCTCGGCCTCTGTAGCCCCATAAAATATTTAATGAGGCTCCTGAGTAGAATACTGTTAGTGTTTGGGGATTAACCCCTAGCAGAGTATTGCAGCAGTAGTCAAGCCAGGCAGCCAAACGAGAGTGGAAGGGCCCCAGAGTATACACACACTGAACACAAACACTGTTTGTAGTTTAAATAGTTTTTAATCCATTTAGAGTTTAAAGCATTGTCATTCAGTCCATTTGTCATTCACTATATTTCCATCCAGTAAGACTCACTATTACAGTCCAAGTTAAGAGTCCTTACAATATCTTTATCAGCCGATAAAGATATCTTCTCCTCCTCCGGTGCCTCTCTCCAGAGAAACAAACGCTGGATATTCAGCAAGACGCTCAAACAGTAGAACAGTTGAATTCCGCAGTAAACCAGCAAACAGTAGCAGACAGGATCATCTCGGTCACAGGCACAGTACAAACAGTATTCACAGTTAGTCACAGTAAGCTTTCCAGCTTCTAATGCTTCCTTATATTGTAACTTCTAACCGCACCCTTAATCGGCTAATTGCCTGCAACATTGTGCTTAAAGTGATAAGCACTTAAACCATGATATCTAAGTTTTATATATTTATTCACCCAAACCATATTTGGTATCAATGTTATACCTAACAAATACATTACAAAGGACCCAGGTCCATTTTATGGAACTAAAGAATTGGTCTAAATAAGCTTAATTAAATTCAGGATGCAGTCAGAGTTGCTGCATACGCCACAATTTCAGAATGCTTGTTCATCTTTGGGCCAACTCTCTAAGGAAAGGCTAGAAAAAGAGTGGTTAGATGTGTTGTGTTTGAAAACCATGTGAAAAATAGCTGTTGGGTGGAGAAACGAAAGACTACCTCACTACTCTATCACATGTGTGGGTGCTATTTCCCCAACATGGTCAGAGCTGATCGATCTGCCAGAGCAATGTGGTTCCTGGTAGCATTGTTGAAGTTTGTGTGTTTATTGCTGGCTTCAACCAACTCCCAGTGGAATACAAATGTGTCATATTACCCCAGTTGTTGATACTCTGAGTATACTCAAGAATTTGTGTGCTTTTTAAAAACTTTCTCAAATGCTGCTAATGAGACCTTTTAGTTCCACTGTGTGAGACATAAACATTTTTCAACATTGGCTTTTATATGAGAAATGAATATCAATTTAAGCAACAACATAATATAATATAGTTGTTATCAGTATAAATGAGACTGGCTAAAATAAAGTGAATATGGCTGTTACTTGTCTTATTCAGTGATCATTTGGATTTAACCGCAATGCTGATTAAGTGATAGTTATGACTATCCTCATAATTATGTCAGTCAGGGCATCCATGCACTCACATGATCGTGATCTGGGTGCTCAGATTGCAATTATGATGTTGGAGCACCTCAAGGTCACATGAACACTATTTGTGCCCTTCTTTGCAGCTTTCTACAAGCACAGTCAATAGGGAAGCCAGCAAAAGGTTGCAAATGGCAACCATGTAATACCCTCGCTTAACAACCTGCAGTGATTTGTTTAACCATAGCAACCAGTGGTGGGATTCAATTTTTTTACTACCGGTTCTGTGGGCATGGTCTTGGTGGCCGTGGCTGGGGGAGGATACTGTAAAATCTCCAGTCAGAGGTGGTATTTGCCAGTTCTCTGAACTACTCAAAATTTCCGCTACCGGTTCTCCAGAACTGGTCAGAACCTGCTGAATACCATCTCTGATAGCAACCTGAAATGCCAAATTTTTGTCATTGTGGCATTGTTATATATCATTTTTTTATCATCTCACATAGCAATGAAAATTACCATTGTTAAGTGAGGACTTGTTTTTTTAATAGAAGTATGGTGTTTCTTTTGTAACATAAAAAATAATATGTCTTTTATAAGCAATACTTGGAAAAACCCCTTCCTTTCTACAGAATAGGATGAGAAGAAAATTTTGCTATACATTCCATACATAACAAAAACGCAATCTTGACTATATTTTGCAAAGAATTCCTTGGAGTCCTTCATGCTAGTAAATTTGCCTTTCCTGTCTCAGAGAAATGCTACTAATGCTAGTATTTATGTCTTCATAAGCTTATTGAGATAAACCAGAATTTAAAAATACTTTAAAATAGGGATGTTTGCTTGAATACTTAGGGGATGATATGTACTACATATGGAGCTGCTTTTGAAAATAGGCCAGAAACTTCAACTAGTCCAAAATAGGACAACAGAATTGCTTTCAGGGCCTGGATTGGATTGGTATGATTATATTACGCCATTTGCTTGTTATCTGGCTTCCAAGTCCATTTCCACACCATTTATGAGAGCTGGTTTTATCATTTAAATTCCTAAATGGGAACATGCATTGGATATGGCCAAGCTGAATCATAAGTAAATTCAGGTAAACTTTTCTCAGTTGCTCTTTAAGCTAAAGTAAATAAGGTTCCAATTCTGGGCTACCCTCTCACACTAAATCCATGATGTTCTGGTCTACTGTTGTAGCCTCTTGTTAGATTGGGTTTTTTAGTAATAGTCATATTAATGGGAAATATTTTCATTTTCAACCAGACACATATTTTTAGTATTTTCCTTGATTCTAAAGAATTCTATATAATTCTTTAATTGTGGTTCCTAAGGTTTTATCTAAAAGTGTGGCTCTTGGAACTGAAAAGGTTGCTGACACCTCATGTATGTAGCAAGCAAGCATTATCACATTTTAAACTCCAGGAATCCATCTTGAAGTGAATACTTTTTTCTGGATTTCCTTCTCTCTGAAGCAGGTAAATAACTAAAGTTATTTTCTCCAATTTCACTTTCTGAGATCTACAATTTTCATTTAAGCTTCTCCTGCCCAATTAAGGACCAATAACATATTTTCACCAAGACTTCTACTCATCATTTCACAAATAGCATCTCCACACCCCCTGTTTAGGCTTTTTAAACCAGGGGTGTCCAACCTTGGCAACTTTAAGACTTGTGGACTTCAACTCCCAGAGTTCCTCAGCCAGCTGGCTGAGGAACTCTGGGAGTTGAAGTCCACAAGTCTTAAAGTTGCCAAGGTTGGACACCCCTGTTTTAAACTTTCCTGTTATTTGAAAATTTGTATTTTCTTAACTATGTAAAATATGGTAAAATAATAAGCATGTTTGCCTTTCTCATCCTATACCTTTTGTTAATTATGCTAACCTAAACTAATGGTTTACCATTATTTTTTAAGACTGAATAAGAATAAAAGCGACTCATTGCCCAAATTAGAAATTCAAAGTAATAGAATAGAATTCTTTATTGGCCAAGTGTGATTGGACACACAAGGAATTTGTTTTGGTGTAAATACTCTCAGTATACATAAAAGAAAAGATACATTCATCAAGAGTCAAGAATCATAAGGTACGACACTTAATGATAGTACAATAAGCAATCAAATCATACTAGGAAACAGTCAATATAAATTGTAAGTATACAAGTGACAAAGTTACAATCATACAGTCACAAGTGGGAGGGGATGGGTGATAAGGAGTGATGACAAGATTGACAGTAATAGTAGTGCAGACTTTGTAATAGTTGAACAGGGTTGAGGGAATTATTTGTTTAGCAGAGTGATGGCTTTCGGGGAAAAACTGTTCTTGTGCCTAGTTGTTCTGGTGTGCAGTGCTCTATAGAGTCGTTTTGAGGGAAGGAGTTGAAACAGTTTATGTGCAGGATGTGAGGGGTCTGTAAATATTTTCACAGCCCTCTTTTTGACTCGTGCAGTATACAGGTCCTCGATTGAAGGCAGGTTGGTAGTAATTGTTTTTTCTGCAGTCCTAATTACTCTCTGAAGTCTGTGTCTGTCCTGTTGGGTTGCAGAACCAAACCAGACAGTTATAGAGGTGCAGATGACAGATTGAATCATTCCTCTGTAGAACTGGATCAGCGGCTCCTTGGGCAGTTTAAGCTTCCTGAGTTGGCGCAGAAAGAACATTCTTTGTTGTGCTTTTTTGATGACATTTTTGATGTTAGGTGTCCATTTTAGGTCATGTGATATAGTAGAACCTAGAAATTTGAAGGTCTCTACTCTTGATATGGTGTTGTCTAGTATTGTAAGAGGTGGTAGTATGGGAGGGTTTCTTTTAAAATCTACCACCATTTCTATGGTTTTGAGTGTGTTCAGTTCCAGATTGTTCCAGTTACACCATGAGGCAAGTTGTATAACCTCCCGTCTGTATGTGGATTCGTCATTGTCTCAAATGAGACCAATCACTGTTGTGTCATCAGCAAACTTCAGTATTTTAACAGATGGATTGTTTGAGATGCAGTCATTGGTATATAGGGAGAAGAGAAGTGGAGAAAGCACAAAGCCTTGCTCCCCAAGTGAATGAAGTAGCCATAAAGCTACTTTCTATGCACCATATTTATGAGAACAGATCTCTCAATCTGTCATTCAAGCTACATGTCTATACTAACCTGAGTTTACTTATACACATAAACAGAATGCCTAAGAATAAATGCCAGAATAAACATTGTGCTGATTTTTTAGTTAAAAAGGATGCACATTCTTCTTCTCTGTCTCTCATCTTAAACCATAAATTTAAGGCTAAAGCTTAAATGCTGAAATCTATGAAAAAAATGTCAGACATTGAACTTAAACTGGATGTATTTCTTCATTTTGAAGATAGAGGGACTAAAGATTTTAAAGGGCAAACACATTTTCTTCAAATAGCATAATGCTGAAAAGTATTTTCATTATATTAAATAAAATAAATATTTTTATTTATTCTTTTGAGCCACAAAAAAGTCTTTTTGACAATGATCAAACACTGTGATATGTTAAAGAAGTGATTTAACTTCTTTCATATACTGTCAGCAGCTTATAATATTACAGCCTGGTTCTTTCAATTTTTATTTTGAGGGCCATTTTATAACCAAGATGGAAAATTTAGGAGATTTTTTTTTCAAAAAGTGTCTCAAGAAATCATAGATTATGCAACCCAAATAATCACGGCATACAAACTATTTTTTATTCTTAAAAGAAAAGTTAAGGTTTATTGAAGAAATTGTAATAATTGAAATGAATGTGAAGATGTTTAAAAATGAGGTCAATATCAGTGACCAGAAATTGAATAGTCAATTTTTTCCCTTTTACTTTTTTGAAATTAGAAATAAAATTAAAGGGGGAAAATATGTTGCGGAATCCAAATGAAAAGATATAATGATTATTATTGTAACTTCTTAAAAATAATGGTTTATTGGGAATCAAGATGAGGGAATAAAGGTATATTTTAACCACTGAGGTGTCACACTCAAAGCAGTAAAAGGGGGGAAACCTATATTTCTTTCTTTTTCTTTTGTGTTAAAACTTGTACTAATCTAGAATCTATAAAAAGAATGTGTGATGGAAAGGGAATATGACAGATTAAAGAACTACTTAAATTAATAAGTTAATATAGACTATTAAAAGGAAGGAGGAGACATTGGTAACTTTATTATTATTATTATTATTATTATTATTATTATTATTATTATTATTATTATTATTATTATTATTATTATTATGCAAACATATATTGTTTATTTTTATTTTTAAAATAAATATTAAAGGATTATAGTTGAAATCATTGAAATGAAATGAAAATATGCTTTGATTGAGATTAATGTAAGAGACTAGGATTAATTTGTTTGTTTCTCTCCTTACTGAAAATTTGGAATGGACAATGCTCTAAAAGGCACCCAAAGTTGATGTCATGTTTTCATAGCATACTTCATTCTGAGCTGCATATAACCATAATCAGGTCTAGACAATTCTCAAAGAGAGGGAGGGAGGGGGAAGGAGGGAGGGAGAGGGAGGGAGGGAGGGAGGGAGGGAGGGAGGGAGAGAAATGCAAAGGCATAAGGAAAGATCAAAAATTTTAAGAAAATTTGAGAAGTTCTTATCATGAGCCACAGTGGCACAGTGGTTAGAGTGCAGTACTGCAAGCTACTTCTGTTGACTGCCAGCTACCTGCAACTTGGCAGTTCAAATCTCACCAGGCTCAAGACTGACTCAGCCTTCCATCCTTCTGAGGTAGGTAAAATGAGGATCCAGATTATTGGGGGTTGACTCTGTAAACTGCTTAGAGAGGGCTGTAAGGCACTATAAAGTGGTATGTAAGTCTAAGTGCAATTGCTATTTCTATACTTGGTATTTTATGCATTCAAGGTCAAGCAAAATGGACACCTCTCATTTTATCTTTACACAAGCCTGGCTAAAATTCTTTAGACCATGAGCTCTTCTTCTCTAAAAACATGCTCCTTTCTTCCATGTCAACCTTTAGTTATTTTCTTGGATTCTCTGAAACATCTTAAATTCTGTTCTCTTTTATATCTACCTCACCTTCTTCTCTTAATCTTTTTTTGTTTCATACATCATCCTCTCCTTTGCTTATTCTTTTTGCCTCTTTCTTTTCCCATATATTTCTCCATTACATCCTGTATTCCCCCAAAAGATTTCTGAAATCTCATTTCATCCCTTGGCTCATTATCCAACCCAACTGCTGTTCCTAATCTTCTCTTCTTCCCTATTTTACCACAAGGTCTGCTTTTTCAGTTTTGGAAAGGAGTAAATGGAAAGGGAAAAGAAAAGACACAATATCATAAAAATATTGCATGCTATGCTTTCTGGAAACAAAGTCATCTGGAAACTCCTTGACTTATTGTATGGTCAATCATTGATAAATTGCCCCCAATTTAATTGCTATGATATTGAGATCTGTATACTGGAGTGGGAGGCAAAGAGATTTATCCTTTTCTCAGCAAAAGCTCTTGTCTTCATAAGGAAATGAGACTCATAATTTGAGAACTAAACCTCTGAATCTTTATTTCCTATTTGGCAGCTTGCCATTGGTACTAAAAGGATTTTCCCTTCATCTATTAGCTCTACACTATAATATAAATATGTTGCTTCCAATCTTGAACATAAAAACAGCTTGGAGAGGTAAAGAAAAAGCAGCAGAGAGGAAGAAGGAAAGCATATAAAATGAATGTCACAACCACAGGAATTTATCATTAAATGTGACTATTTTATTGCAGAATAGACTAGGCTGCAGGTTTGTCTTGTAAAAACAAGTTAGAATTTAGTCAGTGTTCACCAAATTCATCACTTCCAATAGCTTTAAGCATTTAGTATCTCAACCTCAATGGTACTAAGAAATATTGCTTTTATCTCTACCTAACTTTAGATAGGAACATACTGTAGATTTACTTGAGAATAAACACCATATTATTACTGAGCGATACAGCTTTTAAAATCTGAAGGCAAAAAAGGTGCTTGGAGCATATGGGAGCGTGGACGGAGTCTCTCTCCTGCAATTCATTAAAGCAGCTGCCATTTCCCAGGATAATGTGGCTACTCTGCAATTACAGGAAAAGTCACATACAGATTAACAGAGTTGGAAAGGACCTTGTAGGCCATCTAGTCCAAGCCCCCCCACACAAGCAGGAGACCCTACATCATTTCTGACAGATGACAGGCTAATCTCTTCTTGAAAGCTTCCAGTGATGAAACTCCCACAACTTCCAAAAGCAAGTTGTTCCATTGGTTGATTGCTCTCACTGTCAGAAAATTTCTCCTTAGTTCCAGGTTGAATCTCTCCTTATTAAGTTTCCATCCATTATTCCTTGTCTGGCCTTCAGGTGCTTTGGAAAATAGCTAAATTTTCCAAAGTTAAATTTAAAAAAATGTTTCACTTAAAGAGTGGAACTCTGATTCCTCCAGGACATAATTTTGCAATATTATGATTATATATGCACACACACACACACGTAATAGTGATGATAGCATACATCTAAAAAGGCATATGTCCCCCAATTATAGGTATAAAAATTGGAAGCAATGATATATATGAGTATGCTAAAACCATAATCACTGCAATTTCTTTTTACAGTTATTATGGTTTTAGCAGGTATATCACTGCTCAATCACATTTTCCCAAAGAAATGCCAGAACAGTGACCACCCAGAGTTTACTTGTCCTTCCTGTACCCTCCCAAATTGGCCCAGCAAGCAATCCTACCAATAAGATCAATCCTCCACTTGTGCTTCTATATCTTAGCTTGCTTCATCAAAATCTCCTCAAAAACATTTTTTTTAGCAAACAAATAATGCAGAATGCTCCTTTCATCCTCCTGCAAATGAAAAGAAATCTGCCCTGGTAAGTAGACAAAAGAAGAAATGGTTGCTTCGGCTGCCTCTACGGGGCAACCTTAGCCTCCAAACCCGTCCGGATCGGAGGCACCAAGATGGCTAGTGCAACAGGGATCGCGCAGGATCGCGAATCCCTGCAGAAGCCGACAAACCGGAAGCCGAAGATAGGAGGGATCCGGACAGGGGGTTGGGGTTTTCGCAGACCCCTTCCCCACCTGGCTTAACCCTCTTTTCTCAAGGCGGTGGAGCGGCGGTCAGCAATGGCCGCCACAAAGAAGCTGACAGCTGGACAAGATTGTGCTGGAGGAAGAAGGAGAAAGTTTTGAAGCGAAAGTTTTTTGGCTGAACTGGGACTATAAGATACAAGTATTATCCTGAAAATCCTGATTTTTTGAAAAATACTTTGTTTCCAGAAGAGATTTACAAGCGGCGAGTGAAAGTGCTTAAAGAGAAAGTTTACTCTCCTTCCACATGGATTTAACAAATGGATATTGAAAATCCTGCTATTTTACAGAAGGTAAAAATTTAAAGCTTTCTGTTATAAGTGGGAAGGGAGAGGACAAAAGGAAAATTTTTATTTAGATTTTGTTGGAGGAGATGCCTGGAAGATTTTGAGATTGGAAGTTAATTGCAATAAGACTTTAAAATACAGATTGGGTTTTTTTTTTTTCCCTTGCCAATTGATATTACCCCAGGAAGAAAAAGTGTGAAGAACTTTGTGCTCTGTTTGGATTGTTTGATGACTTTGGGATTTTGGGGAATTGTTTCAAGCTTTGAATTATCTTGGTTGTTTTAAGAAGAAGAAGAAGAGAAAAAGAAGAAGAAAAGGTTTATAATGGCTTTATCTGTTGATGAACTGAGAGAGGAATATGGTAAAATAAAAAAAGAAGGTAAAGACGGTGTGAGAGAAATTTTTTGCTTTTTAGAAATGGCGCTTGCCACCTATCAACAAACACAGCAATTAATGGAGGAAGCAGAAGAAGCAGAAGCAGAAGCAGAAGCAGAAGCAGAAGCAGAAGAAGAAGAAGAAGAAGAAGAAGAAGAAGAAGAAGAAGAAGAAGAAGAAGAAGAAGAAGAAGAAGAAGAAGAAGAAGCCATCTTTAACGAGTTTACAAAGTTGATTAAAAAGGACATAAGACTTAAAAAAACATCCAAGAAAGAGAAAAATAAGATGCAAAATCAATACAATGTTAGAAAGCAAAAGAAAAGAGAAATACAACAGAGAGGGGAAGCTAAGGGGGGGTAAAAAGACCAGAAGGGATAAGATAGGAAGGAAGAAGGGGGAAAAAGCCACAAAGGTATGAAACAAGATGTGGAAAAGAAATCTTTTTTTAGGGATAATGGGTAATGCATAACTTTGTTCCAAAATGTTTCTGCAAGGTACATGATAGTATTGTAGTATTTGTATTAGAAATAGAAAATTAGAATTTTATAAGATTTAAGTAAAGATTAAAACATTAAAGGTTTAATAATGATAGATTTTAAGATTTAATAAAATATTAAAAGGAATGTTTAAAATACTTAGTTTAAGTATAGAGTTTAATTGACTATTGTGTGGATTTGTGTATGAACTTATTATTATGGTATTTGTTTTTGAGATAGATAATTGGAATGCTATCAGATTTAATGTTTAATTATATATTTAATTACTTTATGGATTTACTATTTTAGTAAGTAGAATGTACTAAGCAGAATTAGATAGGGAACTAGGTGTTACCTTAAATGTTAATTTAGGGGAGCGATGGAAAGGCATCATACTTCGATTAGTGATTTCAGGAGAAATTTTTTTTTTCTAATATGAATGAGATAAATGGATAATTGGAAAAGAATGGACAAAAGATACAAATATAATGATTTAAATTAAGATGAAATAAATAAAATTAGAATTAAGAAGAGTAGAAAGAGGGGAGAAGTTATAATGAAGATATAGAAGGGTAATAAGATAGGTAATGGCATATAAGTTGAACATGAATTTAATTGAAGTCCATACAAAGAGAGGTAATCCGGGGCCAAGCTACTTTTTAAAAAGAAGTTTTATGTTTGTGTGTTTTGTGTGTGTATGTTTGATTGAGATTTAATAAAACCTTGGGAGAAAGCGAGAAGAATATTTGTAAACAAGGCAGAGGGAAATATGAATATGATGAGTATAAAATGGATAAATATAGAAGAAATGTAATTGAATAAGAGCAAAGAGAAATAATGAGAAATTTGCTAAAAAATATTTAAGTGGAAATGGGATATATTAGAATTATATTGTATAAAATAATGTTTTATCTGCCTTGTAAAAATTTATAATGGAAAGAGGTTTAATGTCTTTAATGTCTAATGATGCTTTGTTTGTCTTTAAAATTAATAAAATTTGTTTCAAAAAAAAAAAAAGAAGAAGAAATGGTTGCTATGGGACAATATGGAATCAATTGGAAGTTTTCCTAAATAAATAAAAAAGAAGAGAAAGAAAATACATGGTGGAAGGGAGGAAAATGAATTGTTACTGTAACCTGACTAGAAAAAGGCATAAATGTTTCTCTTTCTAAAATTTGCATCCTGGATTTTAGGTCCTGCATCAGTCACAATGCTGGGGTAAGATAAAGGGTTAACAATGAACTTCTAAAGCTGGTGTTATCTTGAAGTGTTGATCCCTAAGGGTGTGGATTGTAATTTCCCTGGATAGTAAGGACAAACTAAGGATTCTGTTTGTTTACTGCACTCTTATCTGCAAGGCAGAATTGTTTCCTGCCTGGAGGAAAAGCAAGATCTGATAGTAAGAAGCAAAATTTTGTCATAACACTGATCAATTTCATCAAATCTTGACTTCTCATGGGCAGAATATGGGGTGTCTTCTGTTGTGGACTGTGATTCATTCCATCCTGTGGGCACTGAGGAAGTGAGCAGGAAGCTGAGAAGTTCAGCTGATCCTTGCTTTAAAAACCTCCTATCTAGCAACCAAACTTATGACAACACAATGAGTGGCACTCACAACCACTCCTCATACTTACAATGCTTGCAGCAATCTGCAGCTGTGAGGTTTGCTGCCAGCTTCTGACAAGCAAAGTCAATGTGGAAGCCAACAGAAGGTCACAAATGGCAACCATGTAACTGCACTGAATGATCACCTGGGAACTGCCATTGGTTAACAGTGTGGTGATGTGACATCACACTTGATGATCATGTGCTTAGGAATGGAATTACTATTGTTAAGTGATGATTACCTGCATAAAGTCTGCTACATTTTAACCTCTGCTCTACTTGGCTCATTTGAGTGGGGAGTTGAAGAACAACTGACTGAATTGGAAAGGTGGTTAACATCTCACTGTAGGAAGGATTGGTGTCAATCTGAAAGGAGTAGTAATGCCCTCTCTTAAAGAAGCTGCCCATGGATCCATCTGAGGTGGATGTAGAATTGCCCCAATCCCATTAAAGTCAGAAGCAGGTTGAAATCTATCCCAAATCATTTTTACTTCTACCCACTCAGAAACTTTGAGAAGGGGTGAAAATCAATTCTAAGGTCAGTGGTCCATTTTTTTTTTTGCAAAAATTAACTTTCCTCTCATCCATACCCCACATAAAATGAAAAAAGACACTTCCAAGTAAGACAGCTTCCTGGCCTTTTGTAAATGGCTACTCATTTTCAGAAAGATACTTACGATATGCATCACAGTCGATCATTTGATTTGAGCCATGTTTTTACATTAGTCCTTCTGTGCAATGGGAAAGGGTGGGTCTCTCCTTCTGTCCTTGCTTTCCCCTATTTTTCCTCTTCCAAGCACCAACTGCTCCAAATACTTTTTTTTTCATGGTCAAGCTGTATTTCAAATTCTAGACATTGGACGACTTCAAATCCTTCTAAGAGTAGAACAAACATGCCCCAATAACCATTTTAAATATCATGTTTGCCTGATTTCTCCCCAACCCCAGAAGGCAACTTGCTTTCATATTAGGTCTTCCAGAGGTAAAGAAGTGTTCACGCCCTTCTCTTGACCCAATTTTGGTTGTAGATGAATTCTGCAAGGCTTTTCCCCACAACAACTAATGTTCACTTAGCTCAAAAAGTCTGAAATATGTTTGAGGCATCCTTAATATTTTCTTTTTTATTCTATCTCACTTGTAATAAATGCCTACTGCAAAACTGGAAGATAAAATGTTAACAGCTAGAAAACAGTGGTCAAAATAGGAGATGAGCTTAAATCAAAAAAGTCCATCCCTGTTTTTTCCTAGATTGTTGCACATCATAACCAAGTAATCCTTTCTAAAAAGGAGGGACCACTGCTGTACTTCTCGAAATCAGCACTGCTATCAAAGCATTTGATTCAACCACATTCCTAAAACAAATTTGCTGCAAAGTTCTTTTTAGTCAATTAGTCAATCCAAAAGGAAGTTAGTACCTTTAAGTACATATAAAAAGGGAAAGAAATGGAGTGAAGTGAAGCATTCACAAAGAATCCCAAACGCTCCTTAGTGTCCATTCAAGGATACTGAACACTATTTGGACCAAAGCAAGAAATAGAAAGATATACATCCACTAGAAGAGGTTGTGCAAGGTAGTCTGAATTAATTAGCTAACTCAGTAAGTTCTCTAAATCAGAAACACTTGTCAAGGCAGAGTAAATTTGAGGTCTAGCAACCTTGAAAATGTCCTTTTAATTTATGACCAGAATGCATACATTTGTAATGACTGCAAGACAGATATGCTGTGCTCTCTTCAGCACTTGGAAAGACTTAATCAATTCTTTTCTGACTGTATTTATTCATTTATATTAGACAAGCTTTACTGAAACGTCATTACCTCATCTACAATGTATCAGATGAGAATTCCTTTTACTTTAATAATTTCAGCACCTTATAAATAAGAGAGTGCCAACCACGTTTTCTTTGAAGATGTAAAAGCATTTCTTAGAAATAGAGTTTTTGAAGTCATTTTCTTAACGTTGAAGATCACAGGGCTTTTGAAAGGATTAGAATGAGCCTTGTTAGTAAATTGGCATGGAAAGTATGCAATTAAGCAAATGGGAGGGACACCATTTATACTTTAACTTGTATTTAACCATGAAACCGAATCACTATGGGGCTTTACAGACAAAATAAATATTTTGTGAACTTCAGCACTGTGACTGAATTTGTAATTTGTAGGCACATTTATGAAAGAAAGATCTGTGCACCGAGCTCCTCAGGCTACCCTCCACCCTATCTACCTTCATATACTTTTATAGTTTGGGGCATAAAAAAGTACTGAAAGAATTTTCTCAGCCCTGACTCTTCTGGCTATTAAAATAGCCCTTCATAGCCCTATCAAGATCCCCAAACTTATAGTACCTTGTCCACTCATTTTCTCAATGGCTAGAAAAAATGTTTTTCTCCTTGCTGGAACTGTTATAGTGTGTGTGCTTTTTTCTAGCAGGGGAAATGGAAAAGCTTATTTGTGGCTGTTTGGGTTATCACTTGAATTTTGGCTGTTTGCCCTCAAAGGGGGCATGTGCCCAAAGTCTATCAACTTCAAGCCCTATTAACTAATTATAATTTTCATTTTCATAGGTAGCATGTCCCTATATGTCAGACACTAGCAGAGCAAACCAATTGCCTTAATAGTTTACTTCATGGCTAACTTTAATTTTGCAGGAACCACTTATCTATATCTAGCTAAAATCCCTGAGGTATGTCAATACTAACTAAATATGCCACATCACACATTCTCCTACCGGCTGAAGCAAATTCCTGAATATGGTGAAATAAGAAGAATTGTGTCAGACTGATGTGTTTTGCAAAAATCCCAGCAGAAGCCCATAAAATGGTCCTGCAGGAACTTCTTCCTACATTATCTCTAGCAGTTTGTAAATGGAGTTTTATCTGGATAATCCCCACTTCCCAGACCTATGATTCCAGAACAGATTTATGGGAAGTTGCTTTTAAAAAACAAGAAGGCAATCGTGGATCTTGTTCAGAACTAGGAATTAGTTTATTTTATGGTGTGTGCTTTTTTTACTCCAGCCAATACTCAGGCAGAAATGCAAGGTAAGATTTTATTCTCAACTCACTTCAAGTGCACTGCAAATTCTATTTGAAGGTGCATCATATTTACAAAAAGTGAAGCATAGACCTCAATGCAATAGGCCACTTTCCACGAGCTGGAATAATAGAATAACAGAATAACAGACTTGGAAAACACCTTGGAGGTCATCTAGCCCAACCACCTACTCAAGCTTGAGACCCTATACCATTTTCAACAAATGGTTGTCCAATTCCTTCTTAAAAGCCTCCAGTGTTGGAGAATCCACATCTTCTGAAGGCAAGGCTTGATTGTCCTTACTCTCAGGAAGTTTCTCCTTAGTTCTAGGCTGCTTCTCTCCTTGATTAGTTTCTACCCATTACTTCTTGTCTTGCCTTCTGATGAGTTGAAAAACTGGTTGACTCCCTCTTTGTGGCAGCCCCTCAAATATTGGAACAGTGCTATCATAACAATTGGCAAATCAAATAAATAAAAAAATAAATATCACCCCTAGTTCTTCTACACAGCTTAAATATACAACACACAGGAATGCACAGTTGAAATATGCAGAAGAACCAATACAATATCTGAATATGTCCTGAGCCATCACAAGGAATCTCCTGGGCAAATTGAGATCAACAAATCTGCCACAAGGGTAAAGGTTTATGCACCAGTTTATTCTGTCATTTAGATGCAATATTATAATCATCAGTTTTATTCTGGCACAAGGCTGAGTTTTGAATCCAGAAGCCACATCATGAAAGCAGCATAATATCACTCAACTGGGGGAAATCAACTCCTTCTTGATGTCTTTTACCCAGCATTTTTATTTGTCACATTTATGTTCTGTTGCTGTGTTATTACATTGGAAAGACTGTATTTTACATATTACTGTAGTTTTTCAGTATTAATGTCGTTTATTTCAGGCTATCAGTAACACAGCTATAATTGGCTTTAATAATTAACTAATTATATTGTTTTTACAAAGACAAAGATATTTGAAAAACAAGGAAAATAAGGAAAATTTAATTAATGTGCAAGACTATGTCACTTCTTATTGTTGTTAGCTATTGAATAAGATATTTAATTAACTTTTTCAGTTTCCTCTTTGACAAAGGCTCATAAGCCCTATAGCTATAACACACAAACAACTTACCATATTTTCCTCCTTTTTCTTTAAAATGTTTACCTAAAAATGGAGGGGAGTCTTATACATGGAGGGCTGAGAGGAGAACTGCAGTTGCAAAACTGCTGCTATCTTATCTCTGCAAACTAGCCTCAAGAGCAAAACCTCCAATTGCTTAAAATATTGATAAGGGTAAGAAAAGGTGGGGGGGGTTTCCTATACGTGAAGGTGTCTTGTAGACAGAAAAATATTCAAGGAGCATGCATAGCAGCTGCATTTATGCATCAAATATGTTTAAAAAGTGAAAAATGAAGCTGAGACTAGAACCTGAGTTTCTCTTTTACTAGAAACACTCAGAATTTGGAGATCATTGCTTCTGTCCTAGTGTTCTGACCAAGGCTTATTGAGACACTAACAAGCACATGTTAGTTCCAAAACCCATTTTTTAAAATTTCAACAGCTGTGAATTTTAGTCATTCACAGCCCGTAATGAGTCTGAAACAATTTATAAATAGTCCCATGAAAGTCTGCCAAAGTCCTTCAGGATAAGTCTGATAAGCATGCACCTTTATCTTCCTTGAAATGCTGCCAACAACTAAATTTCCATTTAGTTATACAAGGCCAAATGGAGCACAAATTCAACACAGAGCTTGTTCGACCAGTACGAACAAAGTTGCTTCCTGCAAAGGTTCATGTCCCTTTGCTCCTCCTTTATGTCTTATGGGAGGGCCAATCACCTCTAAGCCTTACTACCGAGTCACCCCTTTTGTCTTAACTGTCCTTGTCTTCTGGCAGCTCTGCACACACATGCACTGGGAACAGACTCCCCTTGTTCTTCTGCCTTGCTGCTGTCAGATTCTGGAGACTCTGGAGTCAGCACATAACTCCCAATTGGCCCTGGCCACATCTCTGTATCAGACGCAGGACCCTCCCCAGACTCCCGGACTGGTCCATGTTCCTCCCCACTGTCCAACTCTGCTGCCATCTCCGCAGGCTGCTGGTAGACCACAACACCTAGCATATGCTTTTGCAGATGGAATTCACAAAATTCCTTTACTTTATCAGGTTATGAACATTGGGGAGATCAGGGAAATAATTATAAACAATAATGTTAGAAGGAAATAAAGCAGATACCAAGAATGGAAATCACTTTAGTGAGAAGCCCATTTACAAAGCAAGTGCTTGGTGTAACACAGACATCCATGCACTGGTGATCTGATTAAAAATCTATGTCTCTGATAAAATGTAACTCCTATGGAATCCTTTAAGGTTGGCCACCTCTTCAAAGAATGAAACATCCTTCAATTGTTTTTAAGACATTGTCATTTCTGTTGTGTTCTAAATGATGATCCATCTGTATTCGAAAGTCCCACAAGATGATGATGATGATGATGATGATGATGATGATGATGATGATGATGATGATGATGATTATTATTATTATTATTATTATTATTATTATTATTATTATTATTATTATTATTATTATTATTACTATTAGACACAAAAATGACAGTGTACACAGCAAATGAGATAACTATCCTGGGTTTCTTATCACAAATCACTGGTCGAACACTTCCCAAGTGTTTAGGACTGTGTAATGTATTGGTGGATTATGCAAGCAGATCCCAGTAAGGTGGCCTTCTGCAGCTGACCAATGGTGATTTTTGTTTGTGCTTGCCTAGGTCTTTAGGCACAGCACCCAGTGTGCCGAGTATCATTGGAACCACTGCATCGGTTTATGCCAGAGTCTCTGCTGTACAAATGTCAAGTCCTGATATCTAGTGATTTTTTTCAAGTTGTTTCTCGTCGATTCTGCTGTCACCAGGTATGGCAATGTCAATGATCCACACACTTTTCTTCTCCACAATTGTGATATCCGGGGTATTGTGTTCCAAAACGTTGTCAGTTTGTATTCGGAAGTCCCACAGTAGTTTTGCATGCTCATTTTCGATCACTTTTTCAGGCTTATGATCCCACCACCACCATTATTATTATTATTATTATTATTATTATTATTATTATTATTATTATTATTATTAACAAAGTATAACAATTGGATGGAACCTTTTTTTTAAATAAAAAGAATAATGTTCCAAAGAGAACATAAGAAAAACAAAGTCCAGTTGCCTTTAGAAAAAGCACATTTTTTGGAGCAATCTAATAAATATCGCAGATATAAAACACCCTTTAAAGGATTTGAACCCTATCAAGTTTCATATGAATTCCTTTGATTCTTTTTCCTGCACCTCTTGGTTGGCAGAAATATTAGAAAGAGGCAAGATGGCAACCTTCATATTGTCCAGCAAAAAGTGAGCAGATTTCAAGAATTGTTTCAAAGGTAAGGTCTTACTTTTTCACTTCCTTTTCTGGGCTTGGTGTGGTATTAAAGAACAATCACACATTTGATCCAGGAGAAGCTCTTTTTGCCAGCGGCAAAGAGGCAGCCATTAAAGCTGCTGAAGTTGGGACAGCTCCGAAACAAAAGAGAACGGAAAGAGAGAGTGTGCCGGTTTGGTGAGAGCTTTTTCTTTATTCTAAGATCTGAAAGGACACCCTAAGGAAAAGAAAGAATCTGTAAAAGTTTTGACAGAAGTGGTTAAGTGGTGATTTTAAACAGAAATGTCTAGTGTTTTTTTTTCTCATTGCTGGATTTTCTATACATGATCTTATGTTTTGAAACTGGACTGGTTTTTTCTTTTTCATCTATTTTTTTTCTCCTTTTTGATTTTGTAACTATTTTAGGCTAGAGACTCCCTTTTAGTTATTTCTTTTTTTTAATTTCTTTTTCTTTTTTTTATTAATTTATATTGCATTTTGCTTGGAAAAGGAGGGGGAAAGTGAAAGCAAAGAAACTTTGTAACACTGCCAACTAGCGGCTTGGAAATATTCTATTTCTCTTGTGACCAGACAAAGCTGAGAAAGAAAGAACTGAGACTTTTTTTTAAAGGACATTGCTATTTGATAAGATAGAGGGAAGAGCATGGGAGAGTATTATTGCAGGTGCTCTTCTGGGTTTCTATCAACAGTTGGAGTCTGGTGTTGAAGTTTATAGGAAAAGAAAAGGTGATAAGTTTCTGGAGAAGTGTGTTATAACAAGAGCCTTGGATAACTAAACAAAGTGCAGTGTGTTTTCTTGATTTTTTCTAAGCTGTGCTACCCCTCCTCAACAGTTTACTTTTTGAAATAGCTATTTGGACTTTTAGTTCTTTGGAACTTGTCTTTGCTTTTTTTTTCCTTTTTCCTTGTCTTTGGAAGTTAATTTTTTATGTTTGTTTTTTATTTTAAAAGAAAAGTTTTAGTATTAATGATTCCCTTCCTTTTCTTTTTAAGGGAGTAGCCTTTTTCTTCTTCTTTTTCTCTTTTTGATTTTCTGGTATTTTTGTTTTTCCATCTACCTCCAATACTGGTTTTTTCTTTTTTTTATCTTCCTGGCTTTTTTTTTTTCGTTTTCTCTTATGCAGTCTTTTATATTTGAGACCTCTTAATTGGATTAAGGTGTTGAAGAACCTGAATAATTTCTCCTTTTTTAAAGCTTTTTATTCTTCACTTTTCCGTCTTTTTTAGGATTTTACAACTTTTTCTCTTTTGTGTATGTTTATGGTTTTTTCCTTCATTTTTGAATTTTCATTGTTATCTAATTAATCGATTGGATTAAGGTATACAAGAACCTGAAGAAATTCTTTTTTCTTTTTTTATTATTATTACTATTTGGCTTCTTTTTTCACACTATTTTTATTTGGAATCGCAATTGGTTACTTCACAATTGGATTAAGGTCTAGAAGAACCTGAAGATTTTGAATTGTTTGAAATGAGTAGGAAATTAACAGCTACCGGTTCTTCAACTTCTACTTCCTCCTCTCCACCATCTGGAGGACAACGTTTAATACAGACAATGTTAAGGCAAGAGAAAGAACAAGAAAAAGAAAAAGTGACCCTGCAGATGATTATGCAAGGAATTCAAAACATTCAAACAAGATCAGAGAATATTGAAAAGAGAATAGAGAACATCGAACAAAGAACAGAGAACATTGAACAAAGAACAGGGAAAACAGATGAAAAAGTCAAGAACATCCAACAAATGATGATGAAGTATGATGAGAGACTACTAAAAATTGAAGAAGAAGATAAACAAAGAGATAAGAAGATTGGAGACATTGATACCAGATTAACTGTGGTTGAACAAGATAAAAGTGGTATGCTGAGATGGGAGATGGACAGATCAGAATTTTATCTCAGATTCCAAAACATATAGGAAGAAAAAGGACAAAATCTAGCTGAGATAATGATAGAAATATTGGCTGAAGCTTTGGAAATAATGGAAGAGAAGATGATGGATGGAATAGATGAGGTTTATCGAGTCTTCGCAAGATACGCAATGAGAAATAGCTTACCAAGAGAAGTTCACATCAGATTTACAAAGAAAGCCATTAAAATGCAAATATTGCAAGTGGCAAGAGAGAAAACATTGAAATATAAAGATAAGGAGATTGTGGCTTTGAAACAAGTACCTAGAAGAGTGAGAGAGATGAGAAGAGAATACCAATTCTTGGCTAAATTGCTATTTAAAAAAGAGGTGAATTATAGATGGCTGATTCCAGAAGGTTTAATGTTCACATGGCAAGAACAGAGATACAGAATTGATTCAATTGAGAAAGCAGAATTATTTTATACAGAATTTTTCAGAGGGAAAGAGGAAGAGGCAGAAAAAGAAATTTCACTAATTGAATTCCAAGAGGACTGCCAAATGACGACTGAAAAAAAGGAAGGTGCAGTAGGTGGAAAGGAGGAAGCCAAAGGACAAGGTGAACCAAGATCCACGAGAGCTGCCAATCCTAATTATAAAATATAACCATGGAAGAGAAAAAATTGATTACAATTAATATAAATGGACTTAATTCAGCCATTAAAAGAAGGAAAACTTTCCATAAATTAGAGAAATTAAAATTTGATATAATCTGCCTATAAGAAGTACATATTAAAAAGCAATATGAACAATTGTTGATACAGCCAAAACTAGGGAAAATATTTACCTCTTTGACACAATGCAAGAAAAGAGGAGTGGTTTTATATATTAAAGAGACCATTCCAGAGAAATTGATTTATACTGATGATGACGGAAGAATACTAATGGTGGAAATAATGGATAATAATACGAAAACACTCTTGATTGCAATCTATGCCCCGAATGATAAACAAGAAGAATTTTATAAAAAATTACATATCAAAATAATTGAACTGGACTATGCTAATATAGTTATGATGGGAGATTTTAATGGAATTGTAGACAACAAATTGTAGACAACAAATTGTAGACTATACAACACAGAAAACAATAAAGCAAAACAGAAAGACTCTCCCTAAATCTTTTTTTAATATGGTAGATGAAATAAACTTAAAAGATACATGGAGAGAAAGAAATGCTAAAACTAAACAATACACCTTCTACTCAAATAGACACTTATCATGGTCCAGAATAGATATGAAATGGATGTCAACAGGATTGTTAACTAATATTCAAGAAATAAATATTGAAACAAGTACTTGGGCAGATCACAATCCAATGACAACTAAATGGAAAGGACAAAGAAGAAGATCTAGATGGATGCTAAATAATACTATTTTAAAGGAAAAAGACTTCACACAGTGGATGGAGAAAGAACTGGCTTTTTTCTTTAGAGAAAACAAAAAAGAAGATACATCAATCCAGAATGTATGGGATACAATGAAGGCATATGCCAGAGGCTTGATAATAGACTATACAAGGAAAAGAAATACCATGAAAAGATTAGCCTCTAAGGCATTAGAGGATGAGTATAAAGGACTTGAAAAAGAGCTACAGAAAATGCCACAGAAAAAGGACATTAAGTTAAAAATGGATATAACTAAACATAAAATGGGTCTAATAGAAAAAGAAGAATTAGCACAGAAAATTAGAGGTGCTAAACAGAATTACTTTGAAGATGCAAATAAACCAGGTAGATGGTTAGCATATAAATTGAGAAAGGAGAAAGAATCAAGGAAAATCTTGCAATTAATAGATGATCAAGGCCAAGTTTGCTATGGTAGTAAAGAGAAGAAGGAAATCATTCGAGACTATTATGGGAAACTATACACACAAGAGAATATTGATGAGGAAAGAGTCAAACAGTACCTACAGAATGCTAAGTTACCCCAGATACCCAAAGAGATTGAAACAATGTTAGAAAGCAATATAACAATGATGGAGTTAACTGAAGCACTCAAGAAGCAAAATAATAGAAAGGCACCAGGCCCAGATGGACTTCCGGCAGAATTTTACAAAACATTACAAGAATCGTTGAATTTTCCATTGCTAGAAGTTATGAATGAAGTTATGTTAAAGAAGAGGATACCTAAATCATGGTCAGAAGCTTATATTACACTTGTTCCAAAAGAGGAGGCCGATCCATTACAAATTAAGAACTATAGACCTATTTCCGTACTAAATGCAGATTATAAATTTTTTGCTTCAATATTGGCAGAAAGACTTAAAAAATACTTAAATAATTTTATTCATCCTGATCAAAATGGATTTCTGCCAAAGAGACAAATTAAAGACAATATGAGAGTAATCTTGGACACTTTGGAATATTACAAGGCACATCCTGAAAAACAAATGGCTTTGATATTTCTAGATGCACAGAAGGCATTTGATAATGTGAATTGGCGATTCGTGTTGTCACTGCTGGAATAGATGGGCTTTGCTAGAAAATTTATTCAAGCAATAGAAGCTATATATCATAAGCAAACGGCAAACGTAATGATAGAGGGAGAACTGACAGACTCTATTGATATAAGAAAAGGAACAAGACAAGGGTGCCCACTGTCACCTCTGTTGTTTGTGTTAACTTTGGAAGTGCTAAATAGAAATATTAGAGATGAAAAGAATATAAAAGGGATGAAAATTAAAAAGGAAGAATTTAAGTTGCAAGCATTTGCAGATGATCTGGTTTTTATTTTTGAAGACCCACTAGAAACAGCATCAAAATTGATAGAAAAGATAGAGACATATGGAAAGGTGGCTGGTTTGAAAATAAATAAAGATAAGACAAAGATCTTGACAAAGAATATGCTATTAAGACAAAAGGAAGAACTGGCAGACCTATTGAAAATTCAGGTCACGAATAAGATCAAGTACTTGGGGATATACCTGACAGCAAGATGCAGTACACTAAAAGAAAATAACTATATCAAACTTAAACAGCAGATAGCGCTAGATTTGGCGAAATGGGAAAATTTACAACTGTCATTAATAGGGAGAATATCAACAATCAAGATGAATATATTACCCAGAATTTTATATTTCTTTCAAACAATTCCAATTAGGCTTGGAAAAGACTATTTTGAAGATTTAAATAAAATTGTGTTGAAATTTATATGACAAGGTAAGAAAGCGAGAATAAAGTTAAAACTTTTGCAAGATGCTAGAATAAGAGGAGGATTTGGTTTGCCTAATTGGGAGTTGTATTACCAAGCTACAAATCTGATGTGGGTTAAGGAATGGATAACATTAAGAAATACTAGATTGTTGACATTAGAAGGACATGAACTGTTGTTGGGGTGGCATGCTTTATAAAGGAACTAAAACACAGGGGTACTTTAGAAGACATTATATACGGGAGTCTCTGTGGTTAAACTAGGAGAAGATTAAAAGACAATGTTATTTGAAAATTCCAGTCTGGCTATCGACTATTGAAGCATTTTCTCATCCTATAATATACAAAAAGGAACAAACAGTTAGATATGGTGAAATATTGAATGAAAAGGATGAACGTAAATCTATACAAAAACTAGAGGAACAAGGTATAAAGATGAATTGGTTTTCATATGCGCAAATACATTCAAGGTATGATAAAGATTTTAAAACAGAAGGTTTCTATGATAAACTGGCTGATTTAGATAAGATTTTGACAGGTACTGATGAAAAGGTGATTAAAAAATTGTATGGATATTTATTAGAAATTAAACTAGAAGAAGAACAAGTTAAAGAAACTATGACTGCTTGGGGAGAAGAATTTTGGATATGGGATTGATCTAGAGAAATGGCAAAAATTGTGGTCTCAAAATTATAAAATGACAATGTCAACAGCATATAAAGAAAATTTGTATAAGTTGTTTTACAGGTGGCATTTTCCCCTGACAAGAATAGCAAGAATGTTCAAGAATAAATCCGAAAAATGTTGGAAATGTCATCAGACACCTGGCTCATATTACCATATGTGGTGGACTTGTGTGGATGCTAAAAAATACTGGACTAAAATCCACACGTGGTTGGAAAAAATGACAAAAAAGCATATAGACTTGAAACCAGAGATATTTTTATTGGGAATTTTACCTGAAATATATAGTAAAGATTTGAAATACCTGATTGTAAATGTATTAACAGCAGCTAGGATTGTATTTGCTAAATTGGAAAAATGAGAAAATACCATCACAGGAGGAAATTATTAAGAAAATATTGGAATGTGCTGAAATGAGTAGATTGACATTTGAAATTAGAGAACAGGATGATAAACAATTTTATAAAGTTTGGGATCTATTCTATCAATGGTTAGACAATAAAGTATAGTAACGAAATATGTAGACTTTTAGAAAATACTAAATATATAAAGATGTATTCTTTTCTTATTATATCTACAAAATGATTTTAGGATAGATTTGGGATGATAATATGAATTGTCACAAAACAAATTAAGTAAAATATGATTATTTTCTAAAGCATGAATAAATAAAACTATAGTCAAATGATTGATTAATAATGATACCAATGTATTTAATATTGGATTGAAAATATGAGATCATATACAATGTAATTGTAATTGAATACTACGAAATGGAAGCACAAAACAATTTGTAAACCAACCGGCACACTGTATGTACATATATGGAAGATGGCCTGATGTTTTTATGTTTTGTTTGTTTATGTTTGTTTTAAAAACCAATTAAAAAAGAAGAACAATCACACATTTGTTTTCAGTAAATTCTGTCTATTTGCTCTTTCTGATTAAGGATGCAGGCTTCTTAAAACCAGAGAGTATGTTGAGTTTTTGCTTTTTTATTAGCTGCTCGAAGAACTGGTCTGTTCCTAAAGTTTCAAAACTGAAAAGGAAAAGTTTGGGAGCAAAGAATGAAAAAAGTTAACAGTGTAACTATTCATCTTACTATAGTAAAGAATTGTGACACCTGAATTGTGATACCAGATGTTATTACAGTATGCTATGCGCAGCATCCTGTAACATAACTGACTAGAACTGCCTCATACCTCAGAATTCACCATTAATTGGTTCCAGGGTCATCAAAAATGATTAGCAAACCATTTTTTCCCATAAGGAATAATGTAGTGAGTCACAAGGCAGCTGATAGACAGATTCTAACTTGTGCATTGAGTACCCAACAAACGATAAGTAATGGGACAAAATCTTTGCTATGAAATGTGTTGAGTGCTAAATTCAATGAGTTTCAAAGCAGTTGAGTACTAAGATACTACTGTATTGTAATGGAAAATAATAAAGTTGCAAACTCTTCTTCAAACTTTTCTCCCCAGCTTTTTCTTTGCTTCTCCTTTCTGACACCCCCTTTCCCTCTGCCTCTCCTGTTACAAACTTTTTTCCTCATTTCTCTCTGCTATTCCCATTTCCCCCACTTGCATATGAAAAGAAAGCTCTCACCTATCACCCAAAGGCTCATCTAATGGGGGAGCTCCTCATAATCAAACATGGGAGTCTGGCTGACTCAAAATTCCATTTGTCACAGAAATGTGATTTTAGTTTTACAACAGAAAAGCCCTTTCCTCTGTATCACACCCACCTCATTTTCTCCAGAAAAACTGCCTGCAAATCAGAACCTTTGGATTTCCCAACTCTCAATACCAAAGTGTAAGAGCTATTTGTTCAGCCTAGTATCGGGTCTCCTGTTGAGAAGGGGGTTGGACTAGATAGAAACCCTCCAAGGTCTCTTCTTGGTTATACTGTTACTGTTATGGTTTTTCTGGAATGCTGGGAGGATTGGCATAGGCAAATGATAAGCCTGGTTCCTTCTTGAGTAGACCAATTTATTTATTTAATTTTATTTGTCAATCACTTACAAGATAATAGGTATAAGTATAAACATGAGTAAGAATACAGGAAATAGGTACGAATAAATGGAAACAATAGGACAGGGACGGTAGGCTCGACTGTGCTCTTATGCATGCCCCTTATTATTATTAGGTTGAGGTTTGCTGGAAGCACATCAGCAGAAGCAACATATAGACATCATGAGATAAATCAGCAGTCTGAAAATGGCTGTCACAGAAAAAGTGAATGGTGGAGATGGGTGGCAAATAAATTGGATAAATAAATAGATATGTAGCTTTGTCACACCTATTTCTAGAGCCCTAAACATTTTAGCCAGTGCTGGTAAGTGTTGTGTGGGATTCATTCACTCATTGTCAAGATATTTTAATGCCTCAATCCTGCACAATTCAAAATATGGAGAATTGAATCAACAAGAGAAATGTGACATGGAATTAATACAGAATGCAATAGCACTTAGACTTATATACTGCTTTACAGTGCTTTACAGCCCTTTCTAAGTGGTTTACAGAGTCAGCCTATTGCCCCCAACAATCTGGGTCCTCATTTTATCCACCTTGGAAGGATGAAAGGCTGAGACAACTTGAACCTGGTAAGATTTAAACTCCCAAATTGCAGGCAGCTGGCAGTCAGCAGAAGTAACCCATTCTAACCACTGTGGCACTGTGGCTCAGAAGAGAGCAAAATTAAGACTTGTACCTGATCACATTAAAGAAGCTGGAAGCTGAGAAACTGAATAAAGTTCCAAAACATCTGAGCCTTATTACTCTCCCAAAACTTGATAGGTAGGGCATCTTAGAAGCTAAAACTCATCAGTCCACTATGTCAATGTTAAGTAGTTCCTCACTCCATATTCTCTATCTATGCAACGTTGAATATATCATAGGTAAGGAACACAGAAGCAACCAAGAAATCATTTGTGACAGACACACTGCAAAAGACTACAAAGTATTTTGAAGACTTCTGGTTTCATTCGCTGCTTTTAAGCAGATTTCTATTTCAATTTGGGAATCTGTTTTAATGAATTTGTTAAATTAAAGCACCTCTTTGAAGCTTTGCCCAGCCTTATGCATCAGTCCATTGCTCTATAATTATAATCATTTTAATGGGGAAAAAAGAGGTGTTACTAATTAGCTGTTCCATTAAAACACTAAAATTCATTTTCACAGGATTTATTATGCTGTAGGCTATCAGAGATGATAAGAAAGACTGAAAATTTAAGACAAGAGAAGAATGTATGTGGAAGTTGTTTTCTCCTAGAATTCTGAATTAGTTCCAAGCTATGCCAAGCTGCAAATATCATCAACTGAAGTTGTAAGTCAGAAATACAACATGACATAAAGTACTTCTTCTGTGCCTAATTGTCATTTAATGTATGAAATTCTTCTTTTAGAATTTTGCCTATTATTGATTTTTTTTCATATTGTAAAATGACCATATAAGAATTTTAAAAATCCATAACTTGCTAATGCCAAGTGTATATGGATGTTTCATAATAATAAAGCATTATTTATAGGAAGGAGTATTAAGTGCATTTCAATTTCTATTTGTACTCTGAAAAATTAACCAATGGGAGACAGCACATAATATTCACCTCACATAACCTGTAAAAAGTCATATGTTCTTTTGGCTTGGAAATCGCAGGGCCTGCCTGATCTATATTGACATAATTCTCATTAGTCTAAACAGCACCTGCAACTACAGTATTTGTGCAGGAAGAAATTGAAAAGGACCACACTGACTCTCAGAGATGCACTGTGTCAGAATTAGCAAAATTATAAATAGTTCCTCTTACTCTACTAAGTGGCCAGACAGAAACAGATCAGGCCTCCAATCCTTTGAAAGGTATTTGTACACATATATTTGACAGAGTTCCTATTTTGTGAATTATGAAATAGTTGCAGTAGGATGTCAAAGACAAAAGCTGACCAGGTATGAACAGATTGCTTCAGATTTGAGTGATGTATGAAAATGTTCCTGTTATGCTTCACCAGTGATTCCTCTGTATACAGGGATTGCATCTGCATCCTAGAGATGCAGAAATTACTCTACTGATTTTCTGAAGGAGTTCAGGTCCCTATCCAGTCCTGAGAAGTCCCAGATGCTAGTCATCTAGTAGGTATGGAACTGCCTCTCTTAGGAAAAAAATCAAACTTCTCAATAGTAAAGGCTGCTAATAATAGGGTTTAAAAGATTTTATTTCAGGTTGCAGGAGCATGTTTCTTCTCTAGCTTCTCAATTTAATACACTGGGGAATTAATTTGATGTGCTTTGAAATATGGATTTCTCTTAGACTTTGTCCGTGGATTATGCTCTCAGCAAGACTACCCTTCAGTGCCTGTGGCTCTTCAGCATCTCAAGACAGCTGAAAGATAGTTTGTCCCTTAGAGAGAAATCCAGGCTTCAGTTTACCTCACATAACCTCTTCCTTTGGAACTAAATTGATTTCATGAAACTTGAAAAAGGGCATCATCATCTTTTGTCCAAGAAACGTAGACATTGGGCTACAGCCAGACACATTTAACGATATGTATATTTCAAGCTGCCACAAACAGAAATAGAACAAATCTGAATCTACTCCCACAGGAAAACATTGGTTGATCACCAAATCATAAAATAGCCATACTGATAAAAGTTTGCTGTAATAACTACCTTCTTTCTACAGGTGAAACTCAAAAAATTAGAATATCGTGCAAAAGTACATTTATTTCAGTAATGCAATTTAAAAGGTGAAACTAATATATGAGATAAGACTCATTACATGCAAAGCAAGATAGTTCAAGCCGTGATTTGTCATAATTGTGATGATTATGGCTTACAGCTCATGAAAACCCTAAATCCACAATCTCAGAAAATTAGAATATTGTGAAAAGGTTCAATATTCTAGGCTCAAAGTGTCCCACTCTAATCAGCTAATTAAGCCATAACACCTGCAAAGGGTTTCTGAGACTTTAAATGGTCTCTCAGTCTGGTTCAGTAGGAATCACAATCATGGGAAAGACTGCTGACCTGACAGTTGTGCAGAAAACCATCACTGACACCCTCCATAAGGAGGGAAAGCCTCAAAAGGTAACTGAAAAAGAAGTTGGATGTTCCCAAAGTGCTGTATCAAAGCACATTAATAGAAAGTTATGTGGAAGGGAAAAGTGTGAAACAAAAAGGTGCACAAGCAGCAAGGATGACCGCAGCCTGCAGAGGATCGTCAGGAAAAGGCCATTCAAAAGTATTGGGGACTTTCACAAGGAGTGGACTGAGGCTGGAGTCAGTGCATCAAGAGCCACCACACACAGACAGATCCTGGACATGGGCTTCAAATGTCATATTCCCCTTGTCAAGCCGCTCCTGAACAACAAACAACGTCAGAAGCATCTTACCTGGGCTAAAGAAAAACAGAACTGGTCTGTAACTCAGTGGTCCAAAGTCCTCTTTTCTGATGAGAGCAACTTTTGCATCTCATTTGGAAACCAAGGACCCAGAGTCTGGAGGAAGAATGGAGAGGCACACACTGCAAGATGCTTGAAATCCAGTGTGAAGTTTCCACAGTCTGTGTTGATTTGGGGAGCCATGTCATCTGCTGGTGTTGGTCCACTGTGCTTCATTAAATCCAGGAGATTTTGGAGCACTTCATGCTTCCTTCTGCAGATGAGCTTTATGGGGATGCTGACTTCATTTTCCAGCAGGACTTGGCACCTGCCCACACTGCCAAAAGCACCAAAACCTGGTTCAATGACCGTGGGATTACTGCTTGATTGGCTAGCAAACTTGCCTGACCTGAACCCCATAGAGAATCTATGGGACATTGCCAAGAGAAAGATGAGAGACATGAGACCGGACAATGCAGAAAAGCTGAAGGCCGCTATTGAAGCATCCTGGTCTTCCATAACACCTCAGCAGTGCCACAGGCTAATAGCTTCCATGCCACGCTGCATTGAGGCAGTAATTGCTGCAAAAGGGGCCCAGACCAAGTACTGAGTACATCTGCATGCTTATACTTTTCAGAGGTCCGATATTGTTCTATGTACAATCCTTGTTTTATTGATTGCATGTAATATTCTAATTTTCTGAGATTGTGGATTTAGGGTTTTCATGAACTGTAAGCCATAATCATCACAATAATGACAAATCACAGCTTGAACTATCTTGCTTTGCATGTAATGAGTCTATCTCATATATTAGTTTCACCTTTTAAGTTGCATTACTGAAATAAATGAACTTTTGCACAATATTCTAATTTTTTGAGTTTTACCTGTAGCTGGTCTACAGACCTGGGGAAGCAAAATAATGAACGAATGTATAAGCTGCCTTGCAATGCATCTGGAAAGTCTGAGTTATGTGATTAAACAGGCCAGAAGGCATTGGCTACGAACAGTGGCGGGATTCAAAAATTTTTTACTACCGGTTCTGTAGGTGTGGCTTGGTGGGCATGGCAGGGGAAAATCTCCAGTCAGAGGTGGTATTTGCCAGTTCTCCGAACTACTCAAAATTTCTGCTACCGGTTCTCCAGAACTGGTCAGAACCTGCTGAATACCACCTCTGGCTACAAACAGCAATAATATCTGAGTAAAGGAAAAATATTTGTAAGGCTTTACAAAAGATACATTTGGACCTATTATGAATTCCATTCCTTCTAAGGATCATTTAATAATAGGGTTTAAAGGCTACTTGGAAGTATTCTAGTCCAATCTAGGACTATAAATCCCCAGACTATTCCAAACAAATGACTATCCGACTTTACTTGGAAACTTCCAGTGATAAAGCACCCATGAGTAAGGTAAACAAACTGTTACACTGCTTAATATATGTCACATTCATGAAATAACTCATTACCTCTAGTTTAGATCTTTTTCTGTAAAACATCCACTCACTGGTATTTGTCCCCACTCATTGGGATTTGTCCTATACTTGGATATTGTCTTTCCTATGACAGACCTTCAAGTATTGGAGGATTGCTGTAATGTCTTCCCTTAAACTTTATTTATTTAAGAGTAAACATACATTGTTTTAACCAGTCTCCATAAAATTTACCCCGTAAGTCCTTTATTATCTTCTCTGCACTCTTTCCTGTTCCTCACATTCTCATTGGGACACCTAGAATTGGACATAGTATTCCTCACACAGCCTGCCCAATATTACCTCCTATGATCATGTAAAGAGCACAGAGGATGGCATTGACAATGAGAGGGATGATCTGTTATCAAAACAACAAAGAGATAAATGTGGTTTAAACCCATGCAAAGATAGATATCTATGCCTCTTCCTAATGTGTAGGAAGATAAAAGAGGGAATAGGGGAAGTACATTCAGACCTACAAGAGTCTGTTACTACAGTTATTCTAATAAAAGTAACTTTAGGCCTATGTGTCATCTATTTCCATCTAATTTGTCTTGTAGGACTGATTTATCTCTATTCCATATTTCTATTGATGCAACTCACGATGGTATTGGCAGTTTTGGCAATTGCAGCTGGTTTATGCTTAATCTGAGGTCTATCAGGATACCCAGATCCTTCTTGCAAGTACTGTTTTCGAACCAGGTACTACCTATCTTGTACCTGTGCATTTAGCTTTTTTGTTACTTGAGGAATTTGTTGAAACCTTTAGGTCATTCTGAACCTTAACCTTCCATGCCACATCCTTAGACTCCAGATCTCCTGGATGTTCCAATATCCCTCTCCCCATTTTTCCTAAACTTGTTCTTTTATGGGTTTTTTTTTTTCAGTTTATTTGAGAGGGTTTTTTTGCAACCACACCCATTTCATCAACTGTCTCCAATTTTTCCTGTTTCAAGAATTCCTGCCAATTGTATAGTCTTTTTACTTTTATGCCATCAAGATGGTAGCAGTACTTGTGGTAGTACTCATCTGGTTATGTACAATTTGAAGTGGCCACGTCTTCCACCAGAACATCTCAGAATGAGGGGGCAAGATAATTTCTTTTCCCTCATCAAATTTTCCACTGTGCGGTACAGAGATGGAGGCTGGGCAACAAAACAGCTACCCCAAAAGCAGAAAAGCCTGAAAAGCCAAATACCATCCATTAATCTAATCTAACTGTCCATACAAAATATGACGATCCACCTAACAATTTCCTTTATTCAAACAATTTGTTGTGGAATCCCATCTACAGAGAATCCAAATATATTTGTCAGCCTCCTATGATAGGTGATAAGGAAAGTTCTTTTGCCAGAAATGGGTTGTGAGCAGATAGCATCCCTTTGACAGACTGTAGGGAGGAATGCCTAGTTCATGCCTACACAAGCAGATCAAGGCTGATGGAAAGAATCTGAGGTCAAAGAACAAAGCCAAAAAGTACCAGTCATTTTCTTAGGCAATAAAAGTTAATGAGTTGGTCTGAGTGAAAACGTGTAATTATATAAAAATGCTAAATCTCCACTAGCCTATGTTATGGAAGTATTAATCCCTTCTAAACTGCCATTTGAAATACCAACAGTTCATGCTGCAATTAAGTTTAAAGGGAGACCTCCTCCCTCTCCCATTTTATGTATGATTTATGATTAGGTATGTGTGATTTGGCATTCTTGCCGGGCACAGTTCTTGTCTTAGATTTCAAGTGAGAAGCAAAAAACCCACAGTCCTTTTTCCTGAGACATATTCAGCTTTGGTTGTTCCAAACATTATCTATTGGCTGGCAATTATTTTCAAAATCCATGCTAGTGTGACTGCATCATCTTTTCATAGATTTGTATTGTACAAGCAGAAAGGAAATATGTTACTTATTACACTGACTAACACTTATTTCTTTCTTTTTTTAAATCCAAAGGCTGTTCACAGCAATTGTAAAAGCTTCATTGAAGAGCAGGATTTTTTTAAAAAAAAATGGAGTAAAAAAACTGAATAAAATAATATCCGAAAAGCCAACCATTAATGAAAGCTAGTAAGTGCAAATAATCCTCATTCAGTAACCACAATGGGGATTGGCAACTCAGTCACTAAGGGATACAGTCAAGGATTCTGCCTAGATCCTCATTTTCTTTACAGGTAATCAACAATGTCCACAAGATCCAGACTGCCTGGTTTTCTTTCCTTTGCATTTTTCGTTTGCATTGATTAGGAGTGAGGGTGATTTGTGTTCATAAGGACTGATGCAATTTAGGGAAAGGCGTCAATTTTTAACTTCTTAATGTTTTTGAGTTGACAGAAGTGAAGAAAGATTGCAGGTCATTTTAAAACTGCTTCCTTGATTTGTGTGGTATAAAAATGTCATGAGGTAGACAGTGGCCTTTGTTATGAGACTAATTTCATGCCCCATGCTTTGACTGACATAAAGTTCACATGAGTCATTTGATGCTACCCTCGGCATTATCAGGCAGATAGTGTAAGCCTTCTTCCAGGAACAGAGATAGAGATGGAACAGATGACACACAAGAAGAGGAGTCGGACAATACTACAAACTACCTACTTTGCGGTCTGGTTACAGCCATCAGCCACAGCCCCTTTTTCTCACAGATCAAGGCTGGGAAACCCACATCCTGCATACAGCTTCTAATGCTTCTATCTGCAGCATCACAAGACTGCAAAATCTAAATTTAGCTGGGAAAAGGGCCATATTTTGGCAGTGAAATAACAGCAGGAAGAAGAGTTTCAAGGTTAGGAAAAGGAGCAGCTGGCTTCCCATCAGCCTTCCATTTTTATTCTCATCCTTCACTTGCCCCAAATTAGCAACTATTTCAGCCACACCCTCTGGCGACCTCAGAAGGCTTGTTGTATCTCCTGAAATATAAAGCTTCCAATTTCTCATGTTTTCTTGGTTAAAGATAAAAGGACTATTTAGATACTAGGACTGTCGTATTGTGGCTCCTCATCATTAGCAGATACTTCGGCCATCTATGTGGATGTATCATCCCTACATTTTCCCCCTATTCCCCAATACTAAGATGGTCTGCTAATTGTGTCTTGAGGACAGGATACATGTCTTCAATGTGCAGACACACACCCCAGTCCATGGCAAAGGCAACTCTACCCAGCTTTTCTTGCTTTATGCTAAAATTAATGTTTTCCAGCTTCCGGAAAACCTGTGGTCTTCCTGATACATTTCATTTATTAGCATTTAGCAATAGGAATAGAACATAGGCTTATATACCATCCCACAGTGTTTTACAGCAACATTCTGTGTCCCAAAAATCTGCGTCCTCATTTTACTGACTTCAGAAGGATGGAAGGCTGAGTCAACCTGGAGCCCACCACAATCAAATTCCAGGATGTTGGATGGAGTTTGCCTGCAATGCTGCAATTTAATTTAATTTTTATTTATTTATTTATTTTAGAAAATGTATATTGCCACCTACTCGCACATGGTGACTCAAGGAGGCTTACACGAATATAAAAACTCCATATAAAAGAAATAAAAATAAGAAAAATAATAAAATAATAAACCCCCCCCACTCCTCCATTCCGGCGACAATGCACATTCATGCAAGCCATTTAATGGTCTCCATCCTGCTCTGGGTTCCCCAGACCTGCTAGCAGAACCGCATCTTCAGCACCTTCTGAAAGAGTATTAGAGAGGGGGCCAGTCTAATCTCTGGGGAAATGATGTTCCAGAGAGACGGAGCCACCACGGGGAAGGCCCTTCTCCTGGGTCCCACCAAATGGGACTGGCAACATTCTCTGCCTCCCTGCTCTGGTGGGTCAGGTAGATGTGACTGGCAAGAGATGGTCCCTCAGTTAACCTGGTCCCAGGCCACGAATTTTAACTATCATGCCACCAGGACTCCTCCAAATCCCTCTGCCCCAAAAGATCTGGACAATGTGGCAGGGATGCATTTTCCATTCCAGTGACTTCTGCCTTCTACATCCTGGGCTGCTAGACTGCTGAAGTGCTGCACTTTTTAAAAGACTTTTTTTTAACATTCCCTAGCGGAATGGTGGAGAGGTTGCCCTTCCCCCATTCCCATCTCATTTGCTTGACAGATTCATTAGTGGAATGGTGAAACGGAGGAGGTTTCACTTTCACTCCTTGTAGAACTGACAGGTTCCCCTTCTAGTCAAAGTATGAGAAAATTGTAGTCTTTCCTTTAGTGCTTGCTCTCTTCCAGTTCACTGTGGATGGGTCACACAGGAAGATGTAAATACAACAAGGAATCGGTGGAAAGAGGCTCAATCAAAATATGTATTGATAGTAATCATACATCCTGAAACATACACCCATGGAAAAGAAAACTATTTGTCCTTGGATTCTTGGTATGGGTAGCAGAAGCAAAAAAGGAGAGAAATCCACCCATCAGATTTCTACACTAATCCCTATATTCTCCTTGTCCCAATACAAGGATGGCCTGCTAACTATGCCTTGAGGATAAATGAACTGCCAGTAAGCTAGTAAGCTTGCTTATGTGTTTGTTTGTTGACTTGATTTTTACTGCCCAACTCCAACCAGTCTATGCATAGCCCACAAAGTAAAGAATAGCATAAAATCAACAGGTAAATAAGAACGCAATAAAAATAATCCAAACAGAATAAGCACAAAACAGTTACAAGGTTAGCCAGCTGTTTGTTGCTAAAACTGAGAGACAAGTCAAGTCATGAAAGAAATATCTTAAGAGAGTTTCATTTCTTGCCAGTTTCACACCAAAGATAGCAGGGTAAGGCTGTTCCATGAATTACCCTAAGTGACCCATTGGCTCAAGGATGTCACTGGTAGTTCAAAGGCATCAGATGCTATGGCAGTCATTGAAGCCTCTAGATGGCACACACTGACCTTTAGAATTAAATTGAAAGGAGATCTGGTGAGATTGTGACACAATTTTTTTTAATGAAAAATTATGCCTGTTACATCGTACAATATCAGGCAATAGTGCCTACTATCTGAATAGCTTGCAGATCCTGGTTTCTCATGTTAATCAACTTGAGCTGCACAGATACATTGAGACCATGTATACTGTAGAATAGCCTTTGCCAATCTTGTGAAATGAACTTAATAATGTCATGGTGGGGGAAGCCACTTATGACTATCATTAAGTGTCATACCTTATGATTCTTGACTCTTGATGAATGTATCTTTTCTTTTATGTATACTGAGAGTATTTACACCAAGACAAATTCCTTGTGTGTCCATTCACACTTGGCCAATAAAATATTCTATCTATAGATAAAAATGAAAATCAGTTCTTTATTTCAGTGAATGGGAGAAAAGTGCATAATCTTAACTTTTGATCGAATTGCGAAAGCTATCGTGAGTCTGCAGGAAGAAGGTCAGACAAAAGGTGGAAAAATTGTTTACTTTCTCTGATCTGGCTTTTCGTAATGCAAGCTGGAATATCTCGGTTGCTTTGCTAATTGCCTTATCTCCCTGCCTCCTCCTGAGCAGGCATTAACTTTGCTGAGTTCAAACATCCTGGTAGCAGAATCAACCTTTTAAAAAGAAGTGTGGCTGGTTCAATAATGCATAATGACAGATTATGATTTAAAAACAAAAGGCCACATAGAACAAAATGTAGTGATTGTTCAGACAGCTGATCTCATACAGTTCATTTTGCCCAGCTCTTCAGATGATGGTAAGAAAATGGCATTTTTCCCCATACAAAGGGTGTCACTTCAGAAAAGCATTAGAAGCAGGTAGTCACCCTTCAGGATCTTTACAATGAAGGCTCGGTGGAAGACAAGAGAGAGGAAGACTGTGGTAGTTTTACGAACTAATATTCTTTGAATAATGGTTTTATGTTCCAGCTTGATTCATGTGTTGAACATAGGACTGCCTTTAAAGATCTCTTGCAAAACTCCATGTTGGACTAAAAATGCAACATGGAATTAAAGAGAAACTTCCTAACTGTGAGGACAATTAACCAGTGGAACATCTTGCCTTCAGAAGTTGTGGATGCTTCATCACTGGAGGTTTTTAAGAAGAGACTGGACAGCCTCTTGTCTGCAATGGTTTAGGTAGGGTCTCTTGCTTGAGCAGGGGGCTAGACTAGAAAACCTCCAAGGTCCCTTCCAGCTCTATTCAGATTGATTGAAACTTCTGGCTGCCATTATTTCTCTAAAGTGCAGCAGCTGGTAAATTGAAAGTGAAGTCCTTCCATGCAAACACTCTGTCAATGATTTATACTCTTGGAATCAAATTATTTTCTGGCTGGCCTTCTTAATAGGAGTGTCCATGGTGAGTGAATGTGTGTGTCAAAAAAGTTGTGAGAGTGGTGCCTTGCACTCAATTTCTTCCCCCTTTTTTAATACACTGCTGCCAACTTGATTTTTTTCAACCCACCCCAAGGTGGGTTATTAGGGTTTCCAGTCTCTGGGATTTCATTCACTCTATCTCCTTGTAGTCATAGACATTCTAAGATAGCACTTAGCAATAGCACTTATATACCGATTCACAGTGCTTTACAGCCCTGTCTGAATGGTTTACAGAGTCAGCCTATTGCCCCCAACAATCTGGGTCCTCATTTTACCCACCTTGGAAGGATGGAAGGCTGAGTCAAACTTGAGCCTGGTGAGATTCGAACTGCCAAATTGCAGGCAGCCGGCAGTCAGCAGAAGTAGGCTGCCATACTGCACTCTACTGCACCACCATGAATCAATTCCCAATCTTCCACAGACAGGAAAGAGATGCCTAACTTATTTTTTTCCCTCTAGCAAACATCAGATGTCATCTACTTTAGTGACATAACATATACAACAAGTTAATATAAAAAAAATATGGTCAGGAGACTATTCACCTAAGAGCTCTTGTAAAAAAAACTTTACATGTGAAATTCCAGCTCCAGAAGTAAAACTATCAAACCTCTCTCAATGAGCAATCTTGGAGTTATGGAAATAGTTAATACAACTCCGGTTATTAAAATCCAAGAAAAATTTGGAAAGTTACAGCCACAGGGATGAGGTCACTTTGGCATACGATTACAGAAATATTCCTAAATATAAAATTATCAAGCTAAAAGGCAAAACAATTGTGAAAGAGAATCAGTTTGGCTTCTTCAAATATAGTTCCCTATATGACTGGATGTCATGTAACTATAACACTATACAATTTATAGCACTATAAAATTATGCATAGTGCAGAAATACATATAGAGCATAAAAATGACTTTATCCTATTATTCCTTGAAACTGTCTATTCCTTGGACTCTTCTGGGGCTTCAATGGCCAGTTCAGCCCTTTTTCTCCTCTCCTTTCCAAGTCCTCTCTACCATAAATATTCAACAAGGGATTGTCTTATTAAAATAACTCTGTTTAGTCTGACCCATGCTTGCTGCAGCTTTCATCCCCATGAGAAATAAGTGAGAACTAGACCAAAATGCAAGCCGACATATGCTAGCATCTCTCCCCTCCCCCAATTTTAGAAATCCTTATTTCCAAGGTATGAATGTAACCCATTCTCGTGGTGCTTCCATCCACTCCTATTTAGCAAGCTTTTGGCCAAGTTGAAGATTTTGAGTGACCGTTGCTTTTCATTATCTTAATACATCTCATTTTAATTGTTCTTAGTGCTTATACACTGCTGACAGAATCAATGACTGAGGCAACTAATATGTATCACTGTAGTACATTGCACATGCATTTTACATCATTTCTTATTCATTACAAATCCTTCTTTATTGTGTTTCTATAGGACAACAATTGTTCAAAGCATTATGAAGAAACATCTTTTTTTTCTCAGTATTCCTAATGCTTCCCTGTAGAGTCAGTTTGGTAGTGGTTAAGGTACCAGTATAGAAATCATGAGACTATGAGCTCTAGTCCTCCTTAAGTACAAAGCCAACTGAGTGACTTGGGCCAGTCATTTTCTCTAAGCCTTAGAAAGCAGGCAATACAAGCCACTTCTGAGGAAAAAAACTGCACGGATTTGTCCAGGCAGTCACCAGGAGTCAAGAGTGACCTAAAGACACCAAAAATAAATGAATGAATGAATAAATAAATAAATAGCTTGTAAAGGTCAAACAAGATTTTCATCCTAGTATTTTGTGACTTGTGTGAAAGTTGAACCGATATCTTCTATTTCATTGTCTTAGAACAGGGGTGTCAAACTCGCATCATCATGTGACATATCATGACTTTTTCCCCCATTGCTAAATTGGTTGTGGGTATGGCCAGCCCATGACGCATCCAACCCACAGGCCACAAGTTTGACATCCCTGTCTTAGAAGGTTCCTTGGAAAATAAAGTCACAGAAGGACAAAGATGTGCTAATTTCTGAGAAAGTTCTAATCAACCTCCCAAGGGTATCCTGCCTAACAGAACTGACAAAATGTCTTATTCTCATTTCCATTAAGGAAAATTATTTTTCATCTGAAGATGAAAACTATGCCAGCATTTATAAAATGGATATAAAGGCCCACAAACCCCCATTAATTCTGAATGAATGAAGACTTGTAACAATACAGAGATGATCACAGAATAGCAAGTTCATAGGTGGGTTGTGAAGGTGACAGCCCTTTGTGCTGATTATTCTACCTCCAGCGATTTGTTATTCAAGGATATCATGACACCTATAATTGGCTAGGTTAATAGTTATTTACAGGGCTGCCCTACAGCAATTTGTTCAGGCTGGGTTTTGTTTTTAAGCCATCTACATTAGACACTGTCATGAAATATCACAACACTGGATGCCATAAATTAGTGTGGCCAATCTTCTGATGATT